>NC_043957.1:8070961-8243461 GCF_902148855.1 Sphaeramia orbicularis
ACAGGTTATTCTGTTATTGTTTTACTGATCCACTTGAGACATATTCAACTAGGAATAAAAAATGTGAAAAACTGAACAAATAAATAACCTGACATGTCTGAATATAAATCAGTGTACTTGGACCAATATTTTGTGGATGTTTCTCTATTTTTTCTTCATTTTTGTGCATGTTTTGTTGCTTTTATCATGGTTGTTTTGTTTTTTTTAAATAATTTTGTTTATTTCTGTTAATTTAGTCACGTTTGTCAACTTTTAGTGCGTCTTTTTCATGTTATGCTTTATTTGTTTATTTTTTTTATATAATTTTGTCTTTTTTTTTTTTTTTTTTTTTTACATAATTTACAGGTTATTCTGTTATTATTTTACTGATCCATTGAGATCATATTCAACTAGGAATAAAGAAAAATGTGAATAAACTGAACAAATATAAATAACCTGACGTGTGAATATAAATCAGTGTAACTGACCAATATTTTTTGGATGTTTCTCTATTTTTTTCTTCATTTTTGTGCATGCTTTGTTGCTTTTTGTCATGATTTTGTAATTTTATTCATTTTTTTTTTTTGTCATTTTTTAAATTTCTATTAATTTTGTTCATATTTGGGATTGGAATGGACAAACCCACATTCCACACTTGTGTTGGAACACATTTGGGTCCAGCTGGTTCATATATCTGATGCTAAAGCTCCTATAGTTTGGTTCATATGTCTGATGCTAAAGCTCCTACAGTTTGGTTCATATGTCTGATGCTAAAGCTCCTACAGTTTGGTTCATATGTCTGATGCTAAAGCTCCTACAGTTTGGTTCGTATGTCTGATGCTAACGCTCCTATAGAATCCACCCGGGGCATATTTCTCAGTGTCTGTGTGCAGTTGAACAGGGCCCTTCTCTAACCTCATTGAACTCGTCCACATGGAAATATGGTGCGTATTTGAGCCGAACCATAACTGCATTACTCTAAGACGGAACACAACAACCCTGGGTCTGAGCTAACGTTTAATTTGAGTGTTTGTGTTTTCACTGGGGGATGCCAGGCCATTACGGCTGTCGGAGCGTGGAACTGGAGTCTCGGCGGCTCCGGCGGCGAACACCGCTGAGTCGGATCCGCGGCACATGTGGGTTTAAACCGACGCTCTCCGTGGTGTCGACTTGGCAGGGCGGATACAGACGTACGGATTAATGTCATTAGTCAGGTGACGAATGGCTCCGAGTGAAACGGTAATAATACAATAGATCATGACTAAATGATCATAGAGGGAGCTGTCGTTGGCAGGTTCCATTCCCACAGTGGGCTTCAGATTTACAACAGGGGCGTCACAACAGCCCCCACAAACACAAACACCCAACCATCCTACAGCCCAGGATTAGAAAAGGAAAACACATGTCACTGCCACAAGAAAGTCCGAAAATACTGAGATAAAACACGCAATTTTATGAAAATAAACTCCAATACAAAAAGAGTCGTCTATTATCAATAACGTCATCGTATTTTGAGAATAAAGCCATAATTTTACAAGAAGAATGTTGGAGTTTAAAAACAGTAGGGCTGTGTATCGGCGAGAATCTGGCGATACGATACAAATCACAATACTAGGATCAAGATACGATATATCACGATAGATCATGATACTGTTAAAAGGCCAGTTTTTGTTTGTTCTTTTTTTAAATGATTATTTCCTTGAAGAATTGAATTACATCATAAATCTGCACAAATACTGAACACATTTTATTTGATCCCAACAGGATCTAATGTTGTATCACAAATGTTCCCTGTGTTCAAACTGAAATTCTGTTTTACAGACATTACAGTTTCAGATCCTGTTCAAATGTTCACATTCGGTTAGTTCAGAATGACATCAGAAACAGTATTTAGTTAATCCCAACAAAGGAAGTAACCTTATTGAAATAAAAAAATATAATAATAATAATACATAATAATAATAATAATAATAATAATATAATAATAATAATAATAATAAAATATAACAAAAATGAATTTCCACAATATCTGGCATTTGAATAAATACTTATAATATCAATAGAAATACACGTCACTGCCACAAGAAAGTCTGAAAATACTGAGGTAAAACACGTAATTTTATGAAAATAAAATCCAATACAAAAGAGTCGGAATATTATGCGAATGAAGTCGTCGTATTTTGAGAATAAAGCCATAATTTTACAAGAATAATGCCGTAGTTTAAAAACAGTAGGGCTGTGTATCGGCGAGAATCTGGCGATGCGATACAAATCACACTACTGGGATCACGATACGATATATCACAATATATCATGGTTGGAGGAGATTGGCTGACGTAAAAATTCAGCATGAGCTTGACAAGACAACACGCAACAAACAAGTTTTCAGCAACTCTCTGAGCAGACAACACGGAAATAACGCGCCGCATTGCTATGACGACCAGGTACTGAAAGTGGGTAGTATCCTGCAATGGAAACGGTCTCCAGGAATAGGACCTGGTACCAGAGTGGAGTCGAGCCGGTTCTATGTAGTGGAAACGCGGCATTTGACAGATGTAAACTATGATGCACACATATTTAAATAAAACCTGTTTTAAAAATAGAATGGGAAATGCTGGGGGTCCTAATCAGCCTGTGAACTGTGGAACAGAAAACAAACAGGCGACAGAAAACAGCGACCACAGCTCGTTATAAAGGCTCAGACAGAAGGAGGCGGTGTGTGGGAGGTTCATCTGTGCACAAACTTTACTGTATGAACCAGAAAAACAAGAAATAAAGAAAGATGACACCAGGTCAACCACCGTTTGATTCATCAGGAAATGTTTGATTGCGGTTTTTGTTGCGTCTGGCGTGATGAAACGGGCAGAGGAGCTCGCAAATCAAAGGGAAATTATGGATACGGCAAACGTAGCGTTGGTGGCGCCGTGGCAGCGGGAGGCAGCAGAACAGATGGACGACTCCATTCAGAGGCAGGGAGGCGCACATACGTGTTGTCACTGCGTTGTCAAAACAGCAGATGGAGGTGTGCTGCCAAGTCCACGGCCCAGCATAGGCAGCAATGGCAACGGCAACAGCAACAGCAACGGCAACAGCAACCTGAAACTTTGTGCTACTTGGTCCCCGTGGAACAGATTCAACTGTGGTCTGTATTTATAGATCTGTCAGTGTATTCAATCAAACCCACTGTGGCCTCATTCCAGTTTAGTTTTATTTAGTTTGGACTTTTTTTTCTCTAATTCACTAAGTTCTAATTGTTTTTAGAGCAGGTTTGCTAGTTTATTAGTTTGTTTTTATATCTTTCTCTTCTTCTCCGTCGTATTCAAATAAATCCCAGACAGGACTCTGCTGCTTTCTCCCAACTTTAGTCTCCATGTTTCCAGGTAGAGTGGGGACCAGAAGACGACTGGAAACCACAAGTGACGGACCGTCAAGTGTCGGACGGTGACAGCAGAGAAAAGTGCTAGAGCGAAATAAATTGATTTCGTATCAATCCGACATTGACAAAGATGAAAACAAAGGGAATTTTATCCCTAATTTTATCCATTTGGGCGGACGTTTGGGTCTTTAAGGGTTGTTGACAAAGATGAAAACGAAGGGAATTTTAGTCATAATTTTTATCCGTTTTAGTTAGTTTTGTAAACACACAATACAGTTTCAGTTAGTTATCGTTTTTTTTCTTTTAATTGTAGTTTTATTTATTTCAGTTAACGGAAATGTTTTTACAATTCTAATTTTCATCATTGGTTTAGTTTTCGTTAACGATAATTACCTTGTTCGGCAGCCGATACCAGTCTGTAGATCAGATCGGGACATCCCTAGTTGTGACTGGAAAAGGAAGTTAACCATAAACGGACATACCGATCACTGTGGAGGATTTGATTCGGATTGGATGTGGACTTTATTTTTTTCATTTGGGTCTGATCGCATTCTCATTCCACTTTTCGCTAGTAGACCAAAATGCGTAAACAGAAGCACGCATGTGATGAACTGTGCTGGCATTGGACAGAAAAATCGGGGACGGGGTCAATCAGAGACGGCCAGTGTTGATGAAAACAGTGGTGGAGGTCCTATGTGCAGTTATCATTTTCGGAATATTTTTCTATTTTTACAGACACAAATTTATGAAAATAATGTTAACTGTCCAGAACAGCTGATTAAGAGCCAGTTTCATAATGTGGACATGTGACCAAATGTCAATGACACATTCAGTCTCCTCATTGGTCCACGTCTGTCCACGGCTCACGGCTGCTGCTAGTAGCTGTGAACCTCAGCTACTTCCAGAGGCTACGGTGGCTCGTCGAGCACAAAAAGGCACATGGTTCCTGGTTTGTTTCAGCTCGAGGCCGGTTCTATTCACACCAGAACTGAACCGACCCAGAGTCCGTTTGGAAGCGGACCCAGACCATCTCTTCAGCTGGGTCTGGGTTCGCTTGTTTGGTCCGGAACAGAGCTCGGTGGTTTTTATTCACACCAGCCCAAAAGGTCCGAACCAAGGGAGCAAACGAACTCTGGTCTGTTTTAAATGAACCGTACGAAGCAGGTGTGAATACACCCTTAGATAAGACATGTGACACCAGTGAATGTGGTGGGTTTTTAAACACGTATCCAGGTGCTTTTCACGTCTGTATTTATTTTCAAAGTCATCCGTTGAGTCACTAGCGTCAGAAACTCCGAAGCTTTCAAATGTGCGATGGAAATCAGCAGGTTTTTATCGCAGATACTGGAGGACGTCTTTAATAACAGCTTCACAGATACGGGGAGTTCTAATGACAGCAATAAACATCACAGTGATGAATGGTAAATATGAGCTGGAAAATGAGTGTGTGCGGTCCAAGGTCGGACTGTTTCAAAGGGAAACAGATTATTTCAAAACCAACTCCAACACAGTCGTCGGATGAGTTAATCACCACACGGTCCATTAGAAAGTCACGGCCTTAACTCGCAACTTTAGCAGGATGTGGGGGAGGGACCGGAATGTTCATTGTCTGGGTTTGAGCATCCCACGATCTACGCTAGTATGACACAAATATGTACAACTGTTTAACCCTTTACATCCACACAAATACAACTGTTCAACCCAGGGGTCAGCAACCCTGGTCCTAGAGAACCACTATCCTGCATGTTTTAGATGTTTCCCTCTTCCAACACACCTGATGGTCATTATCAGGCTTCTGCAGAGCTTGATGATAGGCTTATCATTGGAATCAGGTGTGTTGGAAGAGGGAAACATCTAAAACATGCAGGATAGTGGTTCTCTAGGACCAGGGTTGCTGACCCCTGATTTAACCCTTACATACACAAACATCCACCTTTAACCTTAAAGACCCAAACGTCCTCCTTTAACCCTTAAAGACCCAAACGTCCGTCTTTAACCTTACAGACCCAAACATCCACCTTTAATCCTTAAAGACCCAAACGTCCTCCTTTAACCCTTAAAGACCCAAACGTCCGTCTTTAACCCTTACAGACCCAAACATCCACCTTTAACCCTTACAGACCCAAACGTCCGTCTTTAACCCTTACAGACCCAAACATCCACTTTAATCCTTAAAGACCCAAACGTCCTCCTTTAACCCTTAAAGACCCAAACGTCCGCTTTAACCCTTACAGACCCAAACGTCCGTCTTTAACCCTTACAGACCCAAACGTCCTCCTTTAACCCTACAGACCCAAACATCCACCTTTAATCCTTAAAGACCCAAACGTCCTCCTTTAATCCTTAAAGACCCAAACGTCCTCCTTTAACCCCTAAAGACCCAAACGTCCTCCTTTAACCCTTACAGATCCAAACTAACCCTTACAAACCCAAACGTCCTCCTTTCACCCTTAAAGACGCAAACGTCCTCCTTTAACCCTTACAGACCCAAACATCCTCCTTTAACCCTTAAAGACCCAAACGTCCATCTTTAACCCTTACAGACCAAAACGTCCACCTTCAACCCTTAAAGACCCAAACGTCCATCTTTAACCCTTTCAGACCCAAACATCCACCTTGAACATTTGGGTCTTTAAGGGTTAATTCTGTCTATATTTTAATACTAACAGATCCATCCTAACAGACCATGGACAGTGTTGGAGTTTCGTCTGCAGCTCCAGGGCCAGACAGAGCGTCATGAATAAATGCAGAGGTGAGTAAAACCAGGCGGATCTTGGTTCAAAAGGAGGATGAAGGTTTTTGGGCCGGATGCCTCGGTGCTCTGTGGAGACCTTCAGAGGTTTGGGGGTTGAATAAAAGAAGACACGTGCTATTTATTCAGCGTGAGTAGCTGGTTTGTGTTGTGCGCTTTGGTGTCGGTGGGTTTACATAACCACATGAATGAGTAATTGTGTGTGCGAAGCCCTGACAGTCAGGAGATAAGAGCCTGCAAAGGTCAGGCAGGGTTTAGGCTCCGTCTAAAAATACCAACATTTAACCGAAGAGGGGACCAACCCGCACGCTCGAAAAACCCATAAAAGAGACTGGAGAATTACAACAAACGCTCCACTACAACCTATTTGTACTGACACGGCTTTTGATGTTAAGTCCTCAGGGTTGTACTTAAGCACGGTTAAGCACCGGCGTACGGCTGATTAAATACTGAGCCACCCAATCTGAGAACTATTAGTCTGTTAGCAACTGAAAATGAGCAGATGAAAGACTAAGGTCTGGAGGTAGAGTCCAGGACCGAACCACATGGGTGTAAGACTACTACAGAGCACTGGGGAATAATAATAAGAAGAAGAAGAAGAATGGAATGGAATGGACACGGCTAAAGCTAAAGCTCCGCCTCCTCTAATGGACAAAAAGGAACAAAATTTGTATGTGGAAGTATTTCAGGTGGACGACCATAACGGGGTTATGGACCGCGTAAGCTACTGTGTAAACGACAACACCACAGAATATGTTTACATGCAAACACTTTAAGTATTTCTTGTTGAAGTTTATGGACGCTTGACTCTTTTTTTTTTTTTTTTTTTTTACCGTGGTATCGACTTTGGTATTGAGAATCATGTGATTTTAGTGGTATCGGTATCCATTCCTGAATTTTGGTATCGTGACATCCCCGGTAGGGCTGTAAGAAAATATCAATATATCACGATATTTCATTTCACAATACTGTATCGATATTAAAAAGTACTGTATCAATATTTTTAGGTATTTATTCAAACACAGATGTTGTGGAGGTTCATTTTAGTGTTTTGTTTTTCTTTTTTGTTCTATTTTATTTATTATTATTTCGCAGTCTTTTATTAAATAATGTTCGTTCTTTGTTGGATTGAATTAAAATACTGTTCTGATGTTAGTTCTGAACTAACAGAATATGAACATTTGAACAGGATCTGAAACTGTAATGTCTGTAAAACAGAATTTCTGTTTGAAACAGGAACATTTGGTGATATCTGTGTGCATGTTGTGAACAGACTGAGTAAACTGGACAGATGGACAGGTTAAGCAGACGTATCATCAGATACAGATGTAACTTTTTTTGTAACTTTTATTGTTCATTTGTTGAAAGCCTTTTAACTTTTTCTTTTATCTGTTGGTTCAATGTTTTAACTATGAAAGACAAGAACAGTCTGCATGCTATTGTAAAAATACGCTCCAAGATCATTGGAGTCAAACTCAGAGCCTTGTCTTCCGTCTGGGAGCCTCAGGTGATGAGAAAAGCCCAGTCCTAGGGATGTAACCATATGAAAATGTCATATCACGGTAATTGTGACCAAAATTATCATAGTTATTATTATCATGGTATTGTTGAAATTGTGCTTAAAATGTTCAAAAAGTACTGATACACACACTGAAATAATTTAATCAAGTTGTATTTTGAAAAAAACACAAAAAAAACAAAACCACAAAAAAAAACAAAAAACAAATAAATAATTGTCACAATGTACCTTCTGTTGCAGAAACATTCAAATATTAACCCTTAGTGTCTGAGCCTATTTTGTCCGTTTTTCAGTCCTTTTGATTTTGCCTTTATATACTATATAAACAAATGTTTACTATACCCATGTTTGGAATCTTTTTTTCCAGCACAACTTCATCTATATCATCTGCCTATTATTTTTTTTCACTTTAACCAACTATATCAAAATAAAAGGCAAGAAAACACAAAAAAAATATATATATATAAAATCCGATTCGAAAATGTATATAATTTATTGCATAAATAACACAAAGATGCTTAACGAACCTTTTCAAAGACTTTAAAAGTGAATATTGGTCCCAAATATCAGGTATATAAAATCAAAATCGAATTAAAACTATACTCAAATATTTGACATAAAAGCAGATGTAAAAAACATAGGCGTTTTTTTCCCCTAAAAGTGCGGTAATCGAACACGGTTATCATTCTAATTAGAATTTAAATGGTAATACTAACCATTTGCAATTTTACCGCGGTTTATCGTTATACGGTAATCGTTACATCCCTACCCAGTCCATCATCAGGGACCCTCACCATGTGTTACAGTGTCAGAAGTTTACCTTGATGCCTTCAGGCCGGCGTTACCACGCTCCTCAGAGAACCGACAGATATTCTAAATTTTTATTCCTTCAGCTATCACACTTTTAAACTCTGACAGAAGCCGTTTTAGTCATTTATATGATTTTTTTTTTTTAATTTTTAAAATTTTTTTACAAATAGGGTCAATAACAAATAGGGTCTTTTAGTCTTTTAGTCTGCATTGGTATTTATTGATTATTTATTGTTGATTATTTACATGCATTTATTCGTAGTTGCTTTCAGTAGTGCTGTATTTGTGTACTGATTTATTTCTGTTTGTCACATTGCACTTTGGATGTGGGCTGATGTCTGTGGTAAGCTGCAAATAAATTGCCCGTATGAAATAAATAAAGTTTTCTGAATCTGAATCTGGCAGCAGTTCCAGATGGTACCGTTTGTTGCCTGTAGGGGGAGCCTGTGAGCGGCACTTCCACAGTGTTCCTTTAACTCTGCTGGTGCTGGTGTCAGTCCTCTCCTCTTCACACCTGTAAATCCCCGCTCACACTCCGACTCTGCCTGTGTTTATAAGTGTGCGTTTGCAGAGCTCCTCCTTGAACTGCCTCTGCTCTTCATGTCCTTCCCACCTTCATCACTCACATCTGTTTCATCTGTTCCATCAATCGCTGGAACCAACGGCCGTCGATCTAATCTACGAGTCCAATCCACGCTGTTATTTTTACAGATAATGTACGACGGCGCTCGGGGTTTAATTACCATTAGGAAAGACTTTGGAATCATGGAACACCACTGAATGATGAGGCTTGTCCTGTTTTTCTTTTTTTTGAATAACTGTGTTTTTGGCTCCAGAACCCTGGCACCTCTCTTTCAACTTCCCCTCCTTTTACTTCCCAGACTTCACAGGACTTACAGGTTCTTGAACTCAGCTCCCTGATCGTCTTAATAGCTGCTCAAAAATAGCAGCGGCAGAATGTTAAAGGTTTCATGCTTAGTTTTAAATGTTGGAACAAAGTGGTGGAGCTCAAATTAGAGTTGAGATGGCTGTGACTTTGAAGGTTTTTGGGTTAGTTGGAATAGGATGAAAAAAAAGAGGAGGAGGGAGGATGATTTATTTAAGCTAATTATAAAAGACACCCATTTAACCCTTAGAGGCCTGAGGGTCTGGATCCAGGTCTACAGGACCCGGGTCAGAACCAGGGGGGTTTAGGGCACTGTTGTCATCTTAGAAATAATCCTGTGTTTAATAGGGCTGTAAGAAAATATCAGTTCTGCAATGTATCGCGATATTTGGGAGTGTGACGTTGGTTCCGCAAACGGAACCAGTTCCATTTTCACTTCTCGTAACCAGTTCCGTTTAAGGATCTAGTTCCATTTACAGAACCAGTTACATTTAAGGATCTAGGAACTAGCTCCGTTTAAGGATCATGGAACTAGTTTTGTTTACAGAACTCAGAACCAAGCTGTGCTCCGACCTCCAAGACCCACTTCACCCATATCAAGCCCCCCAGACCCACCTCCCTTGGGGCTGGGAGGTGCTCTACACTCAGTGAACCGGCAGACAAAGCCACTCCTCCACGGACCTCGGATCTAGTTCCGAGTAATGCTTCCTTCAGGTCCGAGCGTTAAATTAATCCACATTTGCACTCTTTTGCTGTTTATATTTTCTTTAATGTTGGTGAATGTCATTTTATTTTACTTCATTAATGCCAACCCCAACTCTCACATCGCTGCTGTGTGCCCTGCAGGAAGGTGGGCTCCAGGCTTCTAGCGCCGGCTCCTGTCGGGCTTGCAGACCGGTGCACTAAGCGGCTGTGACCCGGTACACCAAGCCGCAATACGGACCGCCAAGCTCCAGGCTTTTCTTCAGCTACCAGCAACGTTTAACTTAAAAGGACCTCGGAAGTCCAGTTCTATGCTGGTTCCGAATAAGCTTTCTCAGATCTGCTTATTTGGAACCAGTTCTGTGTAAGATCTCAGATTCAGCACAATGGACAGCGCACGATTCATTCCTTGTATCACGTTACATAATTTTTTTTCCCCTTAACTTTAACCATTTCATAAAGTTCTATACTCATACTGTCCAAGGAAAATATGACAGTATGACACAATAACTCTATTCAACCCTAAAGACCCAAACCACCACAGTCCACAGTCATCTACTGATCTAAAATGTGTAATAACTTCTTAACACTAATCCTACCAATACATGCAAATAATTGGTGTAAAATGCAATTTGTCATCTTTTCATGGTCAAAGTGGAGCTTCAAGCCCGGCTTGGTTCCGAGTTCTGTAAACAAAAACTCTTCTCGGAACTGGATCCGCGCCCCAGGTCACAGTGGCTTACTGCCGCTCTGCAAGCCGCAGAAGGTGACGTTCGGAACCCGTAGGACGGCTTCCTGCAGGGCACGACGAGGCGATGTGGGAGTTGGAGTTAGAATTAAGAAAGTCATAAATGACATTCGCCAGCATTAAAGAAAATATAAACAGCAAAAGAGTGCAAATATGGATTACTTTTTGGCTCGGACCTGAAGGAGAGCATTATTTGGAACTACATGCGAGGTCTGTGGAGGAGCGGCTTGGTCTGCCGGTTCACCGGGTGTAGAGCACCTCCCAGCACCACAGGAGGCGGGGCTGGGAGGGCTTGATGCAGGCGAAGCGGGGCTTGGAGGTCGGAGAACAGCTCGGTTCTGAGTTCTGTAAACGAAACTAGTTCCATGATCCTTAAACGGAACTGGGTCCATAAACGCAACTGGTTATGGAACCAATTTCATGCTCCTGCATATTTCATTTCACAATACTGTATCGATACTAAAAAAGTGCTGTATCGATATTTTTAGGTATTTATTCAAATGCAGATATTGTGGAGGTTCATTTTAGTTTGTTTTTTGTTTATATTTTATTTATTATTATTTCACTCTTTTATTAAATAATGTCAGTTCCTTTGTTGGGATTGAACTAACATACTGTTCTGATGTTAGTTCTGAACTAATAGAATATAAACATTTGAACAGGATCTGAAACTGTAATGTCTGTAAAACAGAATTTCAGTTTGAACACAGGAACATTTGGTAATATAACATTAGATCCTGTTGGGATCAAATAAAAATGTGTTTAGTATTTGTACTATTTCTGGTGTAATTCAATTCTTCAAGGAAATAATCATTTGAAAAAAAGAAACAAACAAAAAATTGCCTTGTTAACAGTATCATGATTTATCGTGCTATATCGTATCGTGATCTAGTGTTGTGATTTGTATCGTATCACCAGATTCTTGCCGACACACAGCCCTAATAAACAGTAAATTAAACATTTAAAAATCATGTCATTAACATGTTTTTGAGGAATACCTGGAATATGAATAATACAAAGACATGGAAAAAAACCACTGACCGGTCATTTGGACATGGACATCTAAGGGTTAACAGAAGTCAGAATATTCAGATAAAAAGGACTCGTTTGACGTATTTGTTGATGCATTAGATTTTTTGATGAGTCCATTTCAAACTTCATTAGACTCTTATTTTTACTGCGTTAGTTTTACATGTTAGAGGAGACGACTTCGACAAAAACATCCAAGTCGTTTCCTTTTGTACGGCGCCTTAAACAATGCAGCCCGACTACAAAGACCACCAGTGTCTCGCTGTGGTCTATATTTGCACTTCTGCCACTAAACTCCTCCTCCTCCACACTTTGGTTACTACATAGACGCTCTGTTTCCAGGATGAAACTTTTTGGAAATCGAGGAAAAGCTTCTGTTCAAAATGAGCGAGAACTGTTAAACGCCAGCCGGTCTGAGCGTTGCTACAGCAACGGTGAACGGCTCTGAACCACACGTACAACTGGAAGAATGAAACCGACGAATGGAATCCAACCGTCATCTGTATCTGAGGTCGGGTTTTTCTATTGGTCTGGAGCACATGAGGGTAGAGGTCTGATTGGGGGGAGGGGTGGAAGTGGGCGGGGCTTAGAGCAGCAGATGATGATTTTTATGACTTTTATCAGTGTTTTAGTGGAGAATTCATGTAAATAACTGTATATAACAGTGATAGTTCTGTTCTGTAGTGTTCTACTCGTGGGAGTTCACTGTTTTTCATTTTTTTATATCCATATGAAAACCCGTATTTTACAAGAATAAAGTCGTAAAATTGGAGATAAAACCGGTAATTTACGAGAATAAAGTTAGAAAAAACCAGATAAAACCTAGTTTATGAGAATAAAGCATTGGGTGAGGGGGAGGGGTGGAAGGGGTGGGGCTTAGAGCAGCAGAGAGCAGTCAGTGAGAGAGACATCGAAGATTTGTATGACTTTTATCAGTGTTTCAGTGGTGAATTCTTCTAAATAATTGTCTATAATAGTGATAGTTCTGTTTTGAAGGTTCTACTAGTGGGATTGGACCTGTTTTGTCAAGTTTCACTATTTTTCATTTTTATCGGTATTTTTAACCCATGAGGACCCAGTGTGACTTCTGTGTCAGTTTCCAAATTATTTTTTTTCTCTATTCAACCTTTACTAAATGACTTATCACCATTTATTCTAATAATATCCTCTGAATTTTGCATTTTTCCAAGTGGAAATCATCTATTTTCTTATATTTAATTCACTGATTATGTAGCTGTTCATAAAGCTCAGAGTAACTCAAAGGTTATTAATCATGACATTTGGGTCTGACAGGGTTAAAGGTGGACGTTTGGGTCTTTAAGGGTTAAAGGTGGACGTTTGGGTCTTTAAGGGTTAAAGGTGGACATTTGGGTATTAAGGGTTAAAGTTGGACGTTTGGGTCTGTAAGGGTTAAAGGTGGAGTTGGGTCTTTAAGGGTTAAAGGTGGACATTTGGGTATTTAAGGGTTAAAGTTGGACGTTGGGTCTTTAAGGGTTAAAGGTGGACGTTTGGGTCTTTAAGGGTTAAAGGTGGACGTTTGGGTCTTTAAGGTTAAAGGTGGACGTTGGGTCTGTAAGGGTTAAAGGTGGACGTTGGGTCTTTAAGGGTTAAGGTGGACGTTGGGTCTTTAAGGGTTAAAGGTGGACATTTGGGTATTTAAGGGTTAAAGTTGGACGTTTGGGTCTGTAAGGGTTAAAGGTGGACGTTTGGGTCTTTAAGGGTTAAAGGTGGACATTTGGGTATTTAAGGGTTAAAGTTGGACGTTTGGGTCTTTAAGGGTTAAAGGTGGACGTTTGGGTCTTTAAGGGTTAAAGGTGGACGTTTGGGTCTTTAAGGGTTAAAGGTGGATGTTTGGGTCTGTAAGGGTTAAAGGTGGACGTTTGGGTTTAAGGGTTAAAGGTGGACGTTTGGGTCTTTAAGGGTTAAAGGTGGACGTTTGGGTCCGTAAGGGTTAAAGGTGGACGTTTGGGTCTTTAAGGGTTAAAGGTGGACGTTTGCATCTTTAAGTGTGAAGTATTTATTCCATATTAATGATAATTAATGGACAAATATTGAAAGTTAAGTTCTTCCTTCCTGTCATTTTCGGACACTTTTACCTCAAAAAAACACTTAAATAAATCTGGGCCTGTTCTAATGGAAGTCCTTAAAGGGTTAACATCATCTTTTCAGTAACATGCAGGTGTTTTTCTGTCTGTGCAGGGATGATGGTGCTTTTCTAATGTGTCCAGAGCTTCCAGACGTCCTGTAGAATCCCATGGTTTGAGTTGACGGCTGTTCCATAAATAGAGCTGGATTGTGTTTGTGTTGACAGGACTATGGACACAGTCTGTCCTAGAGACGCTTCTGTCTGCATTACAGCTTCTTCTGTGTTTGGACACATGGATTTTCAAAACCGCCTTTGTGTTTCCCGGACATCTGTTGCAGAACAAAAAAAACCTGGAAAAACACACCAAAACACTTCAAATAAAGCTGATCAAAACGTCCTGGATGAAGCACCAGAGTCTGATTCTAGAAGGAAAACGCTGATGTTCGCTCCTTCTAAGTTTGAAGACTGTCCTACTAAAGATGAAACTACGGTGGCCCAGAGGTGCAACAGCCCAAAAAATGATCCACTAAGAAGAAGAAGGAACAGCTCAAAAATTATCCACTACATAAAAAAAAGACAGCCCTAAAAATCATCCACTACAAAAAAAAAGGGAACAGCCCAAAAATTATCCCTATAAGAAAAAAGAGAACAGCCTAAAAAAATTATCCTCTATAAAAAAAAGAGAACAGCCCAAAAATTATCCACTATAGGAAAAAAGAGAAAGCCCAAACATTCCACTATAAGAAAAAAAAAGAGAACCCAAAAAATTAGCCACTACAAGAAAATAAAGAGAACAACCCAAAAAATTATCCCTATAAGAAAATAAGAGAACAGACCAAAAAATTATCCACTAGCCGGTGGGTTACTTCCTTAGCATTAGCCACATTAGCTGAAGGCCTTAAAATTTTCAGCCTATGTTTTTATTTTTTTGTGGTGGCCTTAATTTTAAAGCAAGACCTTTTGGGTAAACAGCGCTTCCTTAATTGAAAAGGTGGACAATGTTTTTTTTCTTATAGTGGATAATTTTTTGGGCTAGTAGATAATTTTTGGGCTGTTCTCTTTTTTTTCTTACAGTGGACAATTTTTTGGGCTGTTGCACCTCTGGGCCACCGCATGAAACAGATGCTTCATCAGCCACAATCTACAATAATAATATAATAATAAATAAATAAGTGTTTTCACCACCATGCATTTACACTTTAATTCTTGTCTTCTGAAAGTTTAAACACAGATCAGTGAATGTGTCTTTGAAACAGACGACACGTTTCCATTCATTAAACAAGTCAACTCCAAGAGCTTTGTCTGGTTCATACGATACGATTAGGAAGGAAGAAGAAATATGACCACCTGTAACTACGAGCATAAAGTCAGAAATATAATACAGATAAAACCCGCAATTTTACAAGAATAAGTTGGAAAATATGGAGTTAAAACCTGTAATTTTACAAGAATAAAGTCGTTAAATATCCAGATAAACCCGTAATTTTATGAGAATAAAGTTGGAAAATATGGAGTTAAAACTTGTAATTTTACAAGAATAAAGTCGATTGCAAGTAGTCAGTAGGGCCAATTGGCAGGGGCAAGGGGAGGGGCCAGTGGGTGGGGGTAACCTTATATAACGTTACAACATTTGTTTGACATTTTTTTCTTCAGAAGAGTTAAAACAAGAACTTCTGAAAACTGGGAATAAACTTTGCAGACATTGTTCCAAAGAAGAAAATGAGAAAATCTGACCAGTGGTTTTGGAGATCTTTGAAAAAATTGCTAATAAGATGCTAACGAAGATGCTAATGAAGATGCTAACAAGGATGCTAATGAAGATGCTAACAAAGATGCTAATGAAGATGCTAACGAAGATGCTAATGAAAATGCTAACAAATATGCTAATGAAAATGCTAACAAGGATGCTAATGAAGATGCTAACAAAGATGGTAATGAAGATGCTAACAAAAATGCGAATGAAGATGCTAATGAACACGCTAACAAAGATGCTACCGAAGATGCTGATGAAGATGCTAACGAAGATGGCAATGAAGATGCTAACAATGATGCTAGTGAAGATGCTAACGGAAATGCTAATGATGCTAACGAAGATGCTAATGAAGATGCTAACAAGGAAGCTAATGAAGATGCAAACGAAGATGGTAACATAAATGCTAATGAAGATGCGAATGAAGATACTAACGACGATGCTAATGGAGATGCTAACAAAGATGATTGAATAAATTGCTAACAAAATGTCAACAGAGATGTGTCCTGACATAATGCCAGTACAACAGCGGCCTGTCAACTTTAAGATCAAGTAATGACGTCCTGCCTGAGAACCACTCCCATCCATGGGTGGGTGGTCCACCTGACCTGGTCTCACACTCACTGACCTGTAGGGACAGTCCTACAGTCCTATGTAGGGTCCAGAGGGTCCAGAGGGTCCAGAGGGGCGTTGACTTCCTGTAACCTGCTGATCCTGTTCATCTGATCTTTACAGTAATAACACTGATGCTCCATTCACCCTTAGACACTTTCACAGTGTTATTTCCATCAGTGTCGTTAACACTGTAGTGTTAAACCACCCTGGGGACGCCTCCCACTGCCTCTGAACACACGGACTGTCAGAAAAGAACATGTTCCCCATCAGTGTTTATGAATAAAACCAGGACCCAGGCTCCTGTAGTCCAACAGCAGATGTAAAGGCATACCTTTGATCTTTCAAGGTCACTAAAGGTCAAAGGTCATGACACCAAATGAAAGCGACTTCCTATCTATTACCAACAGTAATTATATTAGTATGTTCAACTGTTTTCTAGTTATAACACTTTGAAATGTGTCCCGTTATAAACCACTGGAGGTGTTAAAAATGGAAACAATTAATGAAAAATTTAAAAATCAGAATTTCCCAATTCTTTGATCAAACTTGGTCAACTTTACCCAAAGACGGTCCACAACTAATACTCTGACAACTAATACTCTGACTGACGGTTTCAGAAAAGAAGATTCTGGAAAAATAGTTTGTAGACAGACACCAACTGATACCAACCGTCCATAGGACATTTAGAACGTTTGGACCGTTGGACTAAAACAGGACATCTGGGAGCATCAGACAACCAGTCCAGTCCCCAGTCCAGTCCCCAGTCCAGTCCACGTGGGTCCAGACGTACCTTATGGTCGTGGCTGTAGGCCAGGGCCCAGTCCTCCTCTGATGGATGGAATAAAAGGCTGAGGATGTAGAAGGTGAGGCGGTACTTCTGGAAACTGGCTCCTTCATCAGCGCTGATCAGAACACTGCTCTCAAACTCTGGATCTGTCAACACCATCATCTGCACAAACACAAACAACAGCTGACATTAGACCACGGCAGATCAGATTATATATATACGAATTCATTCATTCATGTACACGACCAGTCAAAAGTTTTAGAACACCCCAGTTTTTCCAGTTTTCTATTGAAATTCCAGCAGTTCCAGTCCAATGAACAGCTTGAAATGGTACAAAGGTAAGCAGTGAACTGCCAGAGGTACAAAAAAAAAAATTGGTAAGGTTAAACAATACTGAAAACTAATGTACATTTCAGAATTATACAAAAAGGCGAACAAGAAATGGGTTAACAATTTAAAGCACTTCTGCAGCAATGGAGGTTGATCAAGCCTGGAAAGTTGGTGGTTCAATTCCTACAGGTGTCCCAATGTTTGTGACTTCCTTCAACCCCCTGTGTCTGCAGAATAGTGTTGGAACACACTTTGGTACCATACCGTTGGAGCATTATTTGAACAGTATAGGAATGCAGAAAGTAGTGTGTTACTATAAAAATGGAAAAGAAGAAAAGGCAATTAACGATAGAAGAGACACAGAGCATCAGAAGACTGAAAAATGTAGGTGTGTCCTACAGAGAAATGTCCAAGAAAGTCCAGGTGTCAGTAAGTCCAGTTTCCTTCACCATCCAAAGGCACTCAGAAACTGGACTGGGAAATGCAGACAGAAGAGGTGTGGCAGAGCCAAAGACACAACAGAACCAGAAGACAAGTTTATGACAGTCAACAGCTGGAGTGAGAGGAGACTGACAGGACAACAGCTGAAAGCACAGAGAAGATAGTGGAGGAGTAAACGAGTCTGAGTTTACACTGGGAACACAAGACTGAACAGTGTCAGGTTTGATGGGTCCAGTTGCAACTAAAACCATTGCTGAGACTTCAGAATCAGAAACAGAGGCTTGTCTGGGCCATGGAACTGCACCAGTGGACTACTGAAGACTGGAAGAAGGGGTTCTGGACTGATCAAGCAGACCCCTATTAGAACAGAAACTCCTGGATCCAAAGTGTCCACAGACTTTGTCCATATGCTGTAAGATCTCAGTCTTCTACAGAATGAGACTGAAATCATGTAAAAACCGAAGCAGAAAACCAGCCGTAGCAGAACTGGTCCGGTTCTGCAGACTGACTGTTGGTTCCAGGGCAGCTCTGCTTTTATTCTGGAAAATGACAGTATTAGAGGAGCCAGGCTCAGCTCCACCACTGGATGGGATTTCCTTTATCACTGACTCCTTTTCGTTTGTCATTTCTCAGAAATTGTCCTTCCAATAAAATCCTAAATGTAAATACAATGGTGCAGCGGTGGTAGGAGGCCTCATTTCATGCATGGGATGTTTCTGGCAGAGCCGTCCGAGGCAGTCATTACACAATTCAATAATAGAAGGAATTCCACAAAGAACATCCAGCCAATGACAGGAGGAGTCCAGCAGAGTGTGTGTGTGTGGTGTGTGTGTGTAAAGGTCAGGTCATGTGATTAGAAATGTTTTCTCTCATATCTGCTTGTACCGGCCTGTAAAACACAGACGGTAATGATCAGATTTGGACACTTTTTACGTTAATATGGAACTGAGAATTAGGAAGTTTTTATTCACGTCAGTGCACATTTAGGGTACGTTTGTGTGTGTGGGTGTGTGTGTGTGTGTGTGTGTATGTGTGTGTGTGTGTGTGCGTGTGTATGTGTGTGTGTGTGTGTGTGGGGTTCAGTCGGCTTCTGTTACCAAACATAAGGGTGTCCAGTAGGGCTGTAAGAAAATATTGTTTCTGCAATATATTGCGATATTTCATTTCACAATACTGTATCGATATTAAAAAGTACTGTATCGATATTTTTAGGTATTTATTCAAATGCAGATATTGTGGAGGTTCATTTTAGTTTTTTGTTATATTTTATTTATTCTTATTTCACACTCTTTTATTCAATAATGTTAGTTCCTTTGTTGGGACTGAACTAAAACACTGTTCTGATGTTAATCTAAGAGAACATGAACATTTGAACAGGATCTGAAACTGTAATGTCTGTAAAACAGAATTTCAGTTTGAACACAGGAACATTTTGATATAACATTAGATCCTGTTCTGATCAAATAAAATGTGTTTAGTATTTGTGCAGATTTCTGCTGTAATTCAATTCTTCAAGGAATAATCATTTTTAAAAAAGGCAAAGAAAAATTGCCTTTTTAACAGTATCATAATATATCGTATCGTGATCCTAGTATTGCGATTTGTATCGTATCACCAGATTCTTGACCATACACAGCCCTAGTGTCCAACATGAGGCCTGTGGGCCAAAAGCAGCTGCCAAAGAGTCCACCCCCACTCACCCATGAAATAAAAAAAATTACACTGAAGATATTATACGCAATGATATTCAAGTCATTTTAGCTCCACATTCAGACCAACAGGATCTGAAACAGGTCAGAACAGTCAAAGAGAACAGCATGACACATAAATAATGACAGTATGAACTTATGTTGTTCATTCCAGATTAGATCTACAAAGACACAAAACATTGAAAAACAGGCAGAATATTAGAACAATTACACTGAATTTACTGGAGACCACAGGTGTCAAACATGTGGCCCGGGGGCCAAATCCGGCCCACCAAAGGCCCGCGGGATGAATTAGTGAAATACAAAAATTATACTGAAGATATTAACAATCAAAGACAAGGATGTTCGAATCATTTTAGGTCGATTCAATCTAAAGTGGGTCAGACCAGTGAAATACTATCATAATAAACTATAAACAATGAAAACCACAAACTTTTTTCTTGGTTTTAGTGTAAAAAAAAAAAAAAAGTTAAATTACACGAAAATGTTGACATTTACAGACTACCGTACTTTCTGGACTATAAGCGGCTACTTTTTTCTCGTTTTGAACCCCGCAGCTTATACAGCAATGCAGCTCCAGTATAGATTTATACAGGCTAACGGCCACCAGGGGGCGCTCTAGCAGGAAGCGAAAAAGTGAGAGACAGGTGGAAGAGGTGATGAAGAGGAGAAGTTTTAATCTTAACTTTTAACAATCATTTTGCGTGTCATGCACAAACCCTCATCATGGAAAACACACGAAGAAATGCATATTTTGCAGCTTGAAGTTAAAACCAATCGATGCGTCTGTCTAAGAAGGAAACAGAGCTGCAGCACAGAAGTGCCATTGAGCAACAATGGAGGAGAGACGTAGAAGGAGTGTGATGGAGCTGAGGGTTCAACTCCAACACAGAAGAAGACGACTGCAGTGGTTTAATGAGCAGAAGGAAGATGGAGATACAGATCAATGACTTTTCTGGGTTTTTGAACCAGTCGTGTTCCTGCCGTTTTACTGCCGTGTTACAGGCACTGTTTGGAAAAAAGCAGTTAAGGTATGAAAATAAATATTTAAATAATCTTTCTGTTTACCATCTTTCTGTGTAAAATCTCATGTCACAACGTAGACACCTGCGGCTGATGGTCAGGTACGACTTAAAGTCAGCCGCAGCTTTTAGTCAGGTGCAGCTTATGTCCCGGAAAGTACGGTAGTCTTTTACGTAGTCTTTTAAAAAACGTGAAAAACTTGAACAAATACAAACAACCTGAAATGTCTAAATAGAAGTAAGTGGAATTTTAACATATTCTACCTGTTACTAAAGGTAAGTTATACTTCTTCCCACCCCTTTTCAGGCATGTAAATGGAATTATTGTGCTTTTCTTCTGACTAAGATTGTTATGATTCTTGGTATTTGTATGATTATGTATGTTTTGCAAGTGCATATATGTTAAATTTCATTGCATGTTCGGAATAAATCACTAAATCACAATGTTTTGTATTTGTAGATCCACTGTGATCTGTAAGTTGTGATACACATGTATAAATGATAAACTAAGTTGTAATACTGTTAAAATCGCAATTATTTTTCTTCAGAATTTTCAGGTTGTTCATATTTGTTCATGTTATGTTTGAGTACAGTTCGTAGATGTAAACAGTTTCATTACAGAATTTGACTTTTTTCACTCAAAAACATTGAAAAACCTTTGGGGATGACATTATTTATCAGTTCTTAATCTATTATTTATAATTTTACTGCTCCGGCCCACTTTAGATCAGATTAAGCTGCATGTGGCCCCTGAACTAAAATGAGTTTGACACCCCTGCTGCAGACACTTCAGCTTATTCACATGTTGGTGTTAAAGGAGAAAACAGACTCTCCCTCCTACACACTCTATACATACATAATAGGGCATTAACTGAAAAGACGGTTTGTTGACGCGTCGACGTCTGTGGCACAAGTCGACGTTACTTTGTTGGAGTCGACTAGTCTTGTGCTATTTTCTCTCTCTCTTCCATCACCTGACAGCGCGCTAGCCTTCATTCAGCGCATGTCGATACTGTCATCTTTCTACATGAAAACATGGAGCACAGTGAGCGGTAGTGATGTGTGGATCAGCGGACCTGGGTCGGGTTGGTGTGGGTCCAAAAAATGTCACTTTATTTGCGGAGCAGGTCAAAAAATTCCACAAAACGGGTGAAAAACCCCCCCAAAAAAACACCTGCGCATCACTAGTGCAAGGCCACGACTGAAGGAAGAAGACGACTCAGAGTAGGAACTACACTGACTGATTTAGAAAAACTGTGGTCTCAGTAATGTTCTGTGAACCATGCAAGCACCACCAATACTGAAGAAGACTGTGGACAGACAGTGGGTTTGGATCATTCTGTTCATTTATTTCATGAAGACAATGCGCTCTTTTCTTTAACATGCTGTGCGTCTTTTCTGCTGCTGTCTGAACCTTTTCCCACTTTATGTTGTTCACTTAAATTTAACAGAAAATTCCAGGTGTTAGCCTGTGTTTAGTTTTGGTTAAATGTCTGAGAAGGACTGTTGATGCTTGTGTCTTAGTTTTTTATTCTGCTCTTAACTGTACATTATTCATGTTCCAGTGAACGTTAAGACCAGCTGTGTTCTGTGTTCCTCCGCTGTCAACGTGATGATGTCATCATATGACAAGTCGCCTCGACTTCGACTTTACTGACAAAGAAGTATATATATGTATATATATATATATTATATAATATTATATATGTATACAGGGTGGGGAAGCAAAATTTACAATGAACATTTAGTTTTTTTTTTCTCAGCAGGCACTCAATTGTTTTGAAACCAAACATATATTGATGTCATAATCATACCTAACACTATTATCCATACCTTCTCAGAAACTTTTGCCCATATGAGTAATCAGGAAAGCAAACGTCAAAGAGTGTGTGATTTGCTGAATGCACTCGTCACACCAAAGGAGATTTCAAAAATAGTTGGAGTGTCCATAAAGACTGTTTATAATGGAAAGAAGAGAATGACTATGAGCAAAACTATTACGAGAAAGTCTGGAAGATACTATTAAAGAAGAATGGGAGAAGTTGTCACCCAATATTTGAGGAACACTTGCGCAAGTTTCAGGAAGCGTGTGAAGGCAGTTATTGAGAAAGAAGGAGGACACATAGAATAAAAACATTTTCTATTATGTAAATTTTCTTGTGGCAAATAAATTCTCATGACTTTCAATAAACTAATTGGTCATACACTGTCTTTCAATCCCTGCCTCAAAATATTGTAAATTTTGCTTCCCCACCCTGTATATATATATATATATATATATATATAATATATATATATAATATATATATATATATTCTAAAGTCATTGAATTCCTTGTTGACCTGTGGGTATGTGCTCCATCAGTGCCATGGTTGGGTGTCCTGTGTATCCCAGTGGGTTTGTATTCCATGTCCACCTTCTCTTCCAGGAGCTAAATGCCAACCGCCTGCATTGATCCAATCTTAGAACATAGAATGACAGACACGTTCTATTCCTCTGCCTAGAATAAACAGCGTGCATCACAAAGACAAACAAGCCTCCGCCCACCGGTCCAGTCCAACTCCAGCTCTGCATGTTCCTGTTTCACAGCCTGCTCAGAACTGTTCTGTCTGCTGCTACTGAACACAACACAGTCACATTTTACAGCTGAGGTTCTGAAGAATCATCAGAGTTCAGCAGAACAAAAGCCCAATAAACACTAAGGCTGGAGGAAAATATCAGTTCTGTAATATATCACGATATTTCATTTCGCAATACTGTATTGATATTAAAAAGTACTGCATTGATATTTAAGTATTTATTCAAATGCAGATGTTGTGGAGGTTCATTTTTGTTTTATTGTTTTTCTGTTTTGTTTATATTTTATTATTATTATTTTACACTCTTTTATTCAATAATGTTAGTTCCTTTGTTGGGATTGAATTAAAATACTGTTCTGATGTTACTTCTGAAGGAATAGAATATGAACATTTGAACAGGATCTGAAACTGTAATGTCTGTAAAACAGAATTTCAGTTTGAACACAGGAACATTTGGTGATATAACATTAGATCCTGTTGGGATCAAATGAAAATGTGTTTAGTATTTGTGCAGATTTATGGTGGAATTCAATTCTTCAAGGAAATAATCTTAAAAAGAACAAAACAAAACCAATTAAAAAATTGCCTTTTTAACAGTATCATGCGGTGGCCCTGAGGTTCAACAGCTTAAAAAAAATATCCATATGGGAAAAAAGAGAACAGCCCAAAAAATTATCTAATATAAGAAAAAAAAACATCATCCAGATTTTCAATTAGGGGGTGCTGTTTAACCAAAAGGTCTCTTGCTTTAAAATTAAGGCCACCACAAAAAATAAAATAGGGCTGAAAAATTTTAAGATAATTTTTGGGGCTGTTCTCTTTTTTCTTATAGTGAATAATTTTTGGGCTAGTGGATAATTTTTTTTAGGCTGTTGCAGCTCTAGGCCACCGTAGTATCATTATATCGTGATATATCGTATTGTGATCCTAGTGTTGTGATTTGTATCATATCACCAGATTCTTGCCAACACACAGCCCTAATAAAGACAGTTTATTATTCTGGCATGAATCAAACCGACAGACCAAACCAATAGGATCTGAGGTGGGTCACAACCAGCAGAATAAACCCATGGGTCTGTCCTCAGTCCTGCTTGTCTTCTTCTAGTCAAATCCCAGAACCTTTACTGTGATCTGTTTACACCCATTCACTGGTAGAGTTTTTATTACAAATATGACTACATTAATATATATATATATATATATATATATATATGTACACACACACACACACACACGTATATACATATTATGTATGTGTATATAATATATATATATATATAAATATATATATATATATATATATTTATTTATTTATTTTTTTTTTTGAAAATAAACACATAAAACCATTTTTTTCCACATTTTTTTCACATTTTAAGGTAGATTTCATGTCTCTGATGTCCATCAGCTCTAAAATAAACCCAGATTATTTACTTTAATGTCTATATGAATGAATTAATGTAGTAGTTTCTGGTGAAAATGTCCAATTATCCACATGTATTTCAGATTATTATGATATAGAAAAGTATTAGAACAGTTTGATTAGCATACAGCACACGTTCATAGAAGCAGTCAAACTTCTATGGGTGGGTCCAGACTAGAAAAGTGACCCGGGTCAGATTTCCATGGGGTTTGAATTCTATACGACACCGGTTCAGGCCTGTGGACCATATGTTGGACCCCCCTGCCCTCGTATGTCAGACCCCCTTGCCCTCGTACATTGGACCCCCTGCCCTCATGCACCAGCTCATTTCCTTCATAAACATGCTAACGGCTGCAGACGACATTACCGTCGTGGGTCTTATTCAGGATGACAACGAACTGGCCTACAGGGAGGAGGTGAAACACCTGGTGGACTGGTGCAGGGTCAACAATCTGATCCTTAATGTCAACAAGACGAAGGAGATGATTGTTGAGTTCAGGAAGACCGGCCCAGTCATACACCTCTCCTCATTAATGACACTGGAGTGGAGGTCGTCAGTAGCATCAAGTTCTTGGGAGTGAAACTCACAGACAGTTTAACCTGGACCCTGAACACCACGGCTCTGGTGAAAAAAGCACAGCAGCGCTTGCACTTCCTTCGTCAGATGAAGAGAGCCCTCCCCCCGTCCTGACCACCTTCTACAGAGGCACGATAGAGAGCATATTAACCAGCTGCATCTCTGTCTGGTTCGGGGCCTACAAGGCCTCGGACTGGAAGGCTCTGCAGAGGGTGGTGAGGATGGCGGAGAAAATAGTTGGGGCCCCGCTCCCCCCCGTCCAGGACATTGGGCGCAAGCGCTGCCTGTCCAGAGCCCAGCGCATGTCCTCCGACTCCTCACACCCACACCATGGACTGTTCACACTGCTGACCTCAGGCAGGAGGTTCTGCAGCATCTGCTGTAGAACCTCCAGATTCAGAGACAGTTTCTTCTCCCTGGCCATCAGACTGTTGAACAGCCAAAGGAAACAGGACTTGTTCCAGATCTGCTGCTGCCCCGTTAGTGCAATAAATCTGAAGCACTTTATTGCACTATGCACTTTAGTTTTTAGTCTTTTAGTCTTAAATTTTTTTTAATCTAATTTTTATACAATATACATATGTTTACAGTATTTTAGATTATTTATATATTTCTTGAGGCGTGTTTTTATTTATTTTTATAACTGACACTGTGTTGAGCCAAGCACCTGAAATTTCATTTGATAAGGTACTGACGGTGCATTATTAAATGACAATAAAGGAAGTCTGAAGTCTGAGATGCTAACTCCTACACATGCTAACGGCTGCTGATGCTAACTCCTACACATGCTAACAGCTACAGATGCTAATTCCTACACATGTTAATGGCTGCAGATGCTAACTCCTACACATGCTAACGGCTGCAGATGCAAACTCCCACAGCTGTATCTCCATCTCAGACTCATAAACACATGCTAACAGCTGCAGATGTTAATTCCTACGCATGCTAACGGCTGCAGATGCTAACTCCTACACATGCTAACGGTTGCAAATGCTAACTCCTACATGCTAACAGCTGCAGATGCTAACTCCTACAGCTGTAGCTTCATCTAGTACTCCTGTATCTGCACTTGTGGCGTGGACGCGGTGGAATCGTTCGCTCGCGCTCCGAACGGCCATGTGTTTTCTTTCTGTTGATTCGATTTGAATTGGAAAAACAGAAGCACATTTGTCACTGCCAAAAAAAAATGCAAACCCTCCTTCCAGAGTTTTAAGCGGGAACCCTCCCTGGTGGTGATTTAGATAAATTGTTTTTCATTAAGCACCAATAACCAGGCAGCGCGTTCCCAGCCTGAGCCCGGCTGATTCTGCCATCCATTACCTGTCAGAGCCCGACGCCAAGGCCTCCTGATAGGTGCCAGTGTCTTCAGCGCTTGTCAGATGTAATTTACAGGTTTGAAGCAGTAATCAGAGCCCATAATACAACAGTAGGCAGCACAGTCCGCCGTCAATAGGAAATGACAGTTTAGCATTTGAGCAGCTCTGGAGTCAAACATCAGAACAAACAGAAAAGCATCCAATGTATGGAAGGAAATCTGTGCCATCAGATTTGGAATTACAAAAGCCACTGAATTTCTAGCACTGATTTTTTTTGCACTGAAATTAAGTATCTGGATCTTTTTTTTTTTTTTGCACTGAAATTAAGTATCTGGATTTTTTTTTTTGCACTGAAATTAAGTATCTGGATTTTTTTTTTTTTGCACTGAAATTAAGTATCTGGATTTTTTTGCACTGACTTAAAATACAGTTTAGCTCAGATGGACCAAAGAGACTAATGATTCGTTCTGCATCTGATTCCGTCTTAATGCAACTCGTTCTGGGTTTTTAGACAATAGATCTGGAAAATCTTATTTCAAGAAATCTTACCAAGATAATTTTCACTTGTTCCATTGGCAGATTTTTTGCTTACATAAAGATTTTTTTTTGGTTAACTCAAGATTTTTTTTTTTTTTTTGCTTTAATTCACAATTTATTTTTTGCTCAATTCAAGAGGTTTTTTTTTTTTTTTTTGCTTAATTCGAGTTTTTTTCTTTTTGCTTAAATCAAGATTTTTTTTTTTCTTAATTCAAGATTTTTTTTTTTTTTGCTTTAAGTCACTATTTTTTTGCTTAATTCAAGATTTTTTTGTTCAATTCAAGATTGTTTTTGTTTAATTCAAGATTTGATTTTTTTTGCTTAATTCAAGATTTTTTTGTATGGTAATGATCATTCTGGATTCAAACCAACCCAGATGTGTGTTCCTGTTTGTGGAAGGACTGACACTGACATCTAGCAGAACAAAGAACCTCCTCCGCCCAGCAGGGACTGAGTGGACCACCAACAGTCCACACCAGTGTTTGGAACACATTTATGGACATATGGGACAGTTTAGCTCAGATGAACCATGGACCAAAAGGACTAATGATGATAAAATTATTTTAATTCAGGTTCCAGATTCAGACCAATTTCATCCAAAATTTTGCTTTTTATCAGTTTAAAAAAGGAAAATTACATGAAAATATTTACATTCATAAACTATCCTTTAACAATAAAATATAAATAACCTGACATGTATGAATATAAATCAGTGTAATTGGACCAATATTTTGTGAATGTTTCTCTATTTTTTCTTCATTTTTGTGCATGTTTTGTTGGTTTTATCATGGATTTTGTAATTTTTTTGTGATGTTTGATTATTTCTGTTAATTTAGTTCATGTTCGTCAAATTTTAGTTCGTCTTATTCATGCTATTTTTTGTTTTGTTCTTTTTTGTGTAACTTTTGTCCATTTTTTACAGAATTTACAGTTTATTCTGTTATTATGTTACTGATCCACTTGAGATCATATTGAACTAGGAATAAAAATGTGAATAAACTGAAAAAATATAAATAACCTGACGTGTCTGAATATAAATCAGTGTAATTGGACCAATATTTTGTGGATGTTTCCCCATTTTTTCTTCATTTTTGTGCATGTTTTGTTGCTTTTATCATGTTTTTTTTGTTTTGTTTTGTTTTGAATTTTCTGTTCCTGTTTATGGAAGGACTTCTACTGACATCTACCTGAAGAAATAAACTCATCAGCACATTTGGGATTGAATGGACAAACCAACATTACACACTTGTGTTTGGAACACATTTTTATAAATATGGGACAGTTTAGCTCAGATGGACCAAAGAGACTAATGACAACTACAGATTTGTGTGGGCAAAAAAATCACATTAACTTGTGAAAATATTTGCATTTATGAACTGTCCTTTCACCAATTATTAGAAACCTCAAAAAAAAAAAACAGAAATTTCTTAAGAAAAATCAGTGCAATGTTAGAATTATATCAGTAAAATAACAGTAATCTATAAATAATAACTTTATACAGTTTTTCTCTTGTTTTAGTGCAAAAAATTACATTAAATCATTAAAATATTTACATTTACAAACTAAACAAAAAAGACATTAATAACATTATGCACTCTGTTTTTTCAACATTTAGTAAATATGGGTAAAGTTTTACGCAGATGTCTTATGGAAAAGAGACTAATAATAACTACAAATGTTTCTTGAAAAAAAATTACATTAATTTATGAACATATTTGCATTTATGAACTGTCCTTTCACCAATTATTAGAAAAACCACAAAAAAACCCAGAAATTTCTGTAGAAAAACCAGTGCAATTTTAGCATTCTACCTCAGTAAAATAATAACACAGTAACCTATAAATAATAACTTAAAACATTTTTTTTCCTTTGTTTTAGTGCAAAAAATGACATTAAATTATGAAAACATTTGCATTTACAAACTGTTATTAGAATAACCTGGAAAAAAATAAATAAATTTCTGTAGAAAAATCAGTGCAATTTTACCATTATACCTCAGTAAAATAATAACATAATAACCTATGAATAATAATAAAATAATAATAAATAATAATAATAATAATAATACATCAGTTTTATATAGTGCTTTTCTAAGTACTCAAAGACGCTTAATAACTTTATGCATTTTTTTCTCTTTGTTTTAGGACAAAAAATGACATTAAATTATGAAAATATTTACATTTGCAAACTAAACAAAAAAGATGTAAATAACCAGCATTACACACTTCTGTTTGGAACACGTCTATATAAATATGGGTAAAGTTTAGCTCAGATGGACCATGGACCAAAGAGACTAATGACTGTTAATATAATTATAATTTTTACATTTCACAAATTCCTCCCATGGGCCATTTGGGACCCTCTGGTGGGCCAGTTTTGGTCCACGGGTCGTATATTTGACACCCCTGGTCTATGGGTTCCAACTGCAGTGTTTTTTAGTTCATCTTCTGTCTGTATGTGGGGGGGCGGTGGTGGTGGTGGTGTCTGGGAACGGGGCCTGGAAAGCATAGCTCCATCCGCAGGACTCATTTAGCAGCACTAAGGTGTGAAAACACACGTTATTTCTCAGTCTCACATATTATCGTAAGAAGCTCGTTTGTGCTCGTCGCCTCTGCAATTAGAAGGAAACCACAACCGATCTGAAGCCAAAACCAGTAGGAGCACCGCCAGTTACTGACTCCGACTAAAACAAGTACCGCAAACTAGAAGTACTGGATTACAGAAAGACTGTGAGAAAAAAATAAAGTAAACTAAAAAAAACTAGTGTCCAGTGTCCCTGTACGTCAGTGTCTGTTCTATGTGGATCAGAACCTGGTGAATGTGAGAAGTTGGCTGGTTCTGTTCTATGTTCCAATCCTGGTTCTGTTCTGTGTTCCAGTCCTGGTTCTGTTCTATGTTCCAATCCTGGTTCTGTTCTATGTTCCAGTCCTGGTTCTGTTCTATGTTCCAATCCTGGTTCTGTTCTGTGTTCCAGTCCTGGTTCTGTTCTGTGTTCCAGTCCTGGTTCTGTTCTATGTTCCAGTCCTGGTTCTGTTCTATGTTCCAGTCCTGGTTCTGTTCTGACAACAATGACCACGACAACGACGACCATGACAACAATGACCACGACAACAACGACAACAACGACAACAATGGCCATGAAAACGACGGCCATGACGACAATGACCACAACGATGACCATGACAATAATGACCATGACAACAACAATGATGACCATGACAACGACCACGACAACAACTATGACAACCAAGATGATGACCATGGCAATGACCAAGACAACAATACCATGACGACAATGACCACGACGACCATGACAACAATGACCATCACAACAATGACCATGACAACGACCATGACAACAGTGACGACCAAGATGGCAACCATGACAACAATGACCACAACAACAACGACCAAGGCAACAATGACCACGACAATAACCATGACAACAATGACCATGACAACAATGACCATGACAACAATGACCATGACAACGACCATGACAACAATGACCACGACAGCAACGACAACAATGACAACAATGGCCATGACAACGATGACCATGATGACAATGACCACAACGACGACCATGACAACAATGACCATGACAACAACAATGATGACCATGACAATGACCACGACAACAACTATGACAAGCAAGATGATGACCATGGCAACGACCAAGACAACAATACCATGACGACAATGACCATGACGACCATGACAACAATGACCACCACAACAATGACCATGACAACGACCATGACAACAATGACGACCAAGATGGCGACCATGACAACAATGACTACAACAACAACGACCAAGGCAACAATGACCACGACAACGACCATGACAACAATGACCATGACAACAATGACCATGATAACAATGACCACGACAACGACAACAATGACAACAATGGCCATGACAACAACGACCATGACAACAATGACCACAACGACGACAATGACAACATTGACCATGACAACAACAATGATGACCATGACAACAACAATGACGACCATGACAACGACCACAACAACAACCATGACAACCAAGATGATGACCATGGCAACGACCAAGACAACAATACCATGACGGCAATGACCACGACGACCATGACAACAATGACCACGACAACAACGACCAAGGCAACAATGACCACGACAACGACCATGACAACAATGACCATGGTAACGACCATGACAACAATGACCACAACAACGACAATGACCATGACAACAATGCCCACGACAACAACGACCAAGGCAACAATGACCACGAAAACGACCATGACAACAACCACCATGACAACAATGACCATGACAACAATGACCACAACAACGACCATGACAACAACAACCATGACAACAACAACCATGACAACTAAGATGACAGCAATAACCAAAACGACGTCCGAGATGTCCCAGATGGTGCTGGACCTAGCTCCTTGGCAGTAGCTGAAGGCCTATCGAGTACTGAGTTAAAAAAAAAGAAACAGTGTGATTAAGATTTGCTGTGACCACTCAGGCTTTGTGTGGATGGTAACAATGATCGATGGGGTGGAGGTGGGAGGATAACCTGCGCGTTTTATCAGCCTGACGCTGAGTTTGGCATCAGCTGGAGAACACAGATAGAAGGCAATAGTAGTGGGATCAGGAGCTAAGTGATGGGATTGGAAGGAAAAAGACCCTGTGAAGCAAATAAATCACATCAGAGCAGATCAATGGAGCTGAGTTTATCTGTGATGGGAGGGGCTTAGCTTTAGCGTAGAGCGGTCCGCTGGAATGGGCTCATTAAAGCACGGATCAGCCCTTAATCACCTGCATTTAGCTAACATGTTTTTGCTGCCTTGCCTCATGGCAGTGGCGGTCCGCATTTACCGTGCGTGTGTTTACTTTCAAATCCAGTTCATCCGTCATCCGTTCAGTCGAACTGTTCAAGACCTGTACGGATAAAAAGACGTGAAAACACAGGCGGAGAGGTTCAGGGACACAGTAGTTTTCAGACGCTCTGGTTCTAAATGTCATTCCGATCATTCAGAGCCCTAATGTGAACCTGTTTAAAGGTCAGTGGGAGCGTTAACAGGAACATATACTACTGTACGTACGCTGTAAGAGCAGCTCCACCCAGTCTATAAGAAGTCCTTAATGTGGATGAAAGGTGTGATTCTACAAAGAGCAGCAGACCAGTCCATCCCACACTGACTGAAGGGTACATAGCAGAACACAGAAGGACCAAAAGGACCAGAAGGACCGTAAAGACAGGAAACAGCCGACAGCACCATCTACAGCAGACCAGTCCATCCCACACTGACTGAAGGGTACACAGCAGAAGGACCACAAAGAAAGACAACAGCCGACCGCTGAAGGAAAACAGCACCACCTACAGCAGGGACAGAGTCCAACAGAGGGACACAACCAGGCCCTGAAGGATCCAGTCCAGACCAACGATGTCCAACTGGTTCCACATTCACACCAACAGGATGTGAAATGGACCCAACCAGGAAAAGTTCACTTCAATTCTGTCCCTTTTTTCATTATTTTACAGAATTTTGTTGTTCTTTTTACATTATTTAAATACATTCTTGTTTGATTTTGTTGTTTTTGTCATTAATTTACTCAATTTTTGTTAGATTTTGTTCATTTCATCTTTATTTTACTCACTTTTTTTTGTAAAGTATTTCATTATTTCACTTATTATATATTATCTTCATTCATTCCCACATTCTTTCCACTTGTGTGGAATCAAAGCGAACTCAGCAGTGATTGGTCAGTATCAGTATCGGCTGATATCGGGTCGGTATTGTAGTTCTAAATATTGGATCGGTACATGCTATTTTTTTCATGATTTTACTCAGTTTCTTCAGTTTTATTCATTTCTTCATTACTTAACTCCATTTTTGTCCACTTTTCGTTATTATACTCAATTTTTGTTCAATTTTGTTCTTTTCTATAACTAATTTACTCAATTTATGTTTTTGTTTTGTTAAATTTTTTCTTTGTTTTATTCAATTTTTGTTCAATGTTCTTTTTTCATTATTTAAAGCAATTTTTGTTAGATTTTGCTCTCTTTGTCATTAATTTACTCAATTTTGTCTTATTTGTTCTTTTCTATAACTATTTCACTCAGTTTTTTTCAATTTTGTTCTTTTCTATAATTATTTTACTCAGTTTATTTTTTTTTATTTTGTTAATTTTTTTCTTTATTTTATTCACTTTTTGTTCAATTTTGTTCTTTTTTTCATTATTTAAATCAATTTTTGTTAGATTGTTCATTTCGTCATTATTTTACTCACTTTTTGTTTTGTTAATTTTTTCATTATTTCACTTATTATATATTAACGTCATTCATTCCCAGTTTCTTTCTCACTGTGCATAATCTAAGTGAACTCAACGGTGGTATTGGATCGGTCAGTATCAGTATTGGTCAGTATCGGTATTAGCTGATATTGGCAGTCCTGGTATCGGGTCGGTATCGGCTGATATCGGCAGTCCTGGTATCGGGTCGGTATCGGCTGATATCGGCAGTCCTGGTATCGGGTCAGTCGGCTGATATCGGCAGTCCTGGTATCGGGTCAGTATCGGCTGATATCGGCAGTCCTGGTATCAGATCAGTATTGGAGCTAGATTTTCTCCCTTGTATGTTTAATTCTGTCTGAATGTAGGTTTGAGTGGAGCCCGTACGTGGACGGTTCTGTCCCCTGGTGGGACGTCCATCCTGGACATGGTGGGACTGGTCTGAGGCGGTGCTCAGACCGTCTCTGTTCCTCGGGGGGGGTGGGGGGGTTGTTAATAAAGTTGATCTAATCTTATATAACTGAGATCATAATGAAAGGAGGACACATGAGCGATGGAAGCCCCTGGGGGACTGGAGTGGCGCTGTGCCCTTGATGGTGAATTAAAAGTGTGTGCATAGAAGAGGCAGCAGGAGTGAGTCATGAGCTGTAATCAGCGTCGGCGTTGATCTGTTCCTCACCCTGACGGGATTCAGCACCGCAGTCCCACCATCCTATTAACTCCCACCGCATGCAAACCCATTCAGGGTCAGAACCTTGGAAAAGTGAGTCTGATGAACCGGGACACCTCCGAAAAACGTCCACGGCCGTGTCCTTGACGAACACCGGCTCACGTTGGACTTCCTTTAATGTGTCGGCTCCGCCCAAGTTCACTCTGTCTTCGAACAGGAAGGTCCGACCCCCAAAAAAGACCGGGTTTTCAGGTTTTCAACACACCGGCCTGTGCGACGGCCACCACTCACTCATCTGAACACCGGTATGTTTATGCCCCGGGGGTTGGAAAATCTGAGATCACAGAAGAGTTTGTGGAAGTCACATGACAGCAAGAAATAAGGAATCAGATACAACAGAAAGATACAAATATAGAGAGATGTGTTCAAGTGACCAAGACGATATGAAGAGTACAAACTGGAAACCTCTCATCTGAGGCCCATTTCTGTTTTATTATTATGGTATGAAACGGGAAAAAAAAGGATTTATGGGTGGTTTATGGGTGGTTTTTAAGGGATTTATGGGTGGTTTAAGGGTGGTTTTTAGGGGATTTATGGGTGGTTTATGGGTGGTTTTTAAGGGATTTATGGGTGGTTTAAGGGTGGTTTTTAGGGGATTTATGGATGGTTTATGGGTGGTTTTTAGGAGATTTATGGGTGGTTTATGGGTGGTTTTTAAGGGATTTATGGGTGGTTTAAGGGTGGTTTTTAGGGGATTTATGGATGGTTTATGGGTGGTTTTTAAGGGATTTATGGGTGGTTTATGGGTGGTTTTTAGGAGATTTATGGTGGTTTTTAGGGGACTTATGGGTGGTTTTAAGGGGATTTACGGGTGTTTGAGGGTGGTTTTAGGGGATTTATGGGTGGTTATTAGGGGATTTATGGGTGGTTTTAGGAGATTTATGGGTGGTTTATGGGTGGTTTTTAGGGGATTTATGGGTGGTTTGAGGGTGGTTTTAGGAGATTTATGGGTGGTTTTTAGGGGACTTATGGGTGGTTTGAGGGTGGTTTTTAGGAGATTTATGGGTGGTTTATGGGTGGTTTTAAGGGGATTTACGGGTGGTTTGAGGGTGGTTTTTAGGGGATTTATGGGTGGTTATTAGGGGATTATGGGTGGTTTTAGGAGATTTATGGGTGGTTTTTAGGGAACTTACAGATGGTTTAAGAGTGTTTTTTAGGGGACTTATGGGTGGTTTTTAGGGGACTTTTGGGTGCTTTAAGAGTGCTTTTTAGGGAACTTGTGGATGGTTTTTAGGGGACTTATGGGTGGTTTTAAGGGACTTATGGGTGGTTTATGACTGGTTTTTAGGGAATTTATGGATGGTTTTTAGGAGATTTATGGGTGGTTCTTAGATGATTTGCAGGTGGTTGTTAGGTGGTTTGTGGGTGGTTTTTTTGGTGACTTTCTGGGTGGTTTTTTGATGATTTTTTGGTGGTTTTTGAGGGATTTTTAGGTGTTTTTTATGGGCTGGAATGGATTAATTACATTTCAATTCATTTCAATAGGGAAAATTGCTTTGTACAAGGAGTAAATAACAAAGCAAGCTCGGTCATGGAATGAATTAAACTCATACTGTGAAGTTCTACTGTAGTTGAATCATATCAGATCTGTGTTAAAGCTCATGTTAGAGGATGGCGAGAAAAGAATCAATCCAAATCACTTTAAGCCCTGACTTTATTATCAGAACTGAACGTAATCCAAAAGTAAGTCTCATTTTACTTTTGTGCTTGAGTTTATGTGTAAAATACAAATATTATAATGAGACTTTGAGCATTGAATTGCCTTTAATGATCATGTGAAGCTGGAAAAAAAAAAAAAGAACATTATACTGCAATTAGCATATAAACGCTAACAACAGCTAGCATAAAGCTGACTCACATATGACATAATGGACTGTCCTTGTGGTGTTCTAGTGCTGGTACTCCCACTGTAACTGGACTTTGACCTCTGACCTCTGGGTGTATTTATCCATTAAATCCCGTTCTGACTCCAGTCTAGTCCAGTCCACATGAGGACAAACTGGTTTCCTGCCAGTGAACATGTAAACCAGTGCTTTGTTCCTCCGTTACAGCCGTCACTTCGGTTTCATTCACTGATACCTGCATGATTAAATTCAGCCGGCGAGAACACTTTCACAGTTTTTCTTTAAATTAAATCAAGAGAAAACGATGACAGATGGTCGAAGACGAGCTGCAGACACATACTGACCAGTTACCTTTATTTTTGATTTTTAGATGGTTTTCAGGTGGTTTTTGTAGGTGATTTTCTGGTGTTTTTTTGGGGTGATTTTTGGATGATTTTAGGGTGGCTTTTTTTTTTAGGTGGTTTTTAGATGGTTTTTGGTGGTTTGTGGGTGGTTTTTAGGTGTTTTTTGGATGATTTTAGGGTGGCTTTTTGTGTGGTTTTTAGATGGTTTTTAGGTGTTTTTGGGTGGTGTTTAGGTGTTTTTTTTAGGTGAATTTCTGGGTGGTTTTTGGATGACTTTTGAGTGGCTTTTTTAGATGGATTTTCTGGGTGGGTTTTTTTGGGTGATCTCTCAGTGGTTTTAGGTGTTTTTAAGGTGAATTTCTGGGTGGTTTTAGGATTATTTGTGGTGTTTTTTGAATGATTTTTGGGTGGTTTTTTAGGTGGTTTTAAGATGGTTTCAGGTGGTTTTTGGGTGGTTTGTGGGTGGTTTTTAGGTGTTTTTTGGGTGATTTTTGGGTGGATTTTTTGATGGTTTTGGGTGATTTTAGGTGGTTTTTAAGGTGAATTTCTGGGTGGTTTTTGGATTATTGTGGGTGTTTTGGGATTATTTTTGGGTGGGTTTTTTAAGTGGTTTTAGATTATTTTCAGGTAGTTATTGGGTGGTTTGTGGGTGGGTTTTTAGGTGTTTTTTGGGTGATTTTTGGATGATTTTGGGCGGATGTTATAGATGGTTTTTGGGTGGTTTTAGGAGTTTTTTAAGGTGAATTTCTGGGTGATTTTTGGATGATCTGAGGGTGGTTTTTTTAGGGGATTTTTGGGTGGATTTTTTAGATGATTTTCTGGGTGGTTTTTGGATGATTTGTGGGTGTTTCTTTTAGGCGATTTCTGGATGATTTTTAGGTGATTTTTTTGGGTGGTTTGTGAGTGGGGTTTTAGGTGGTTTTTTTAGGCAGTTTCTGGGTGGTTCTTGGGTGGTTCTTAGATGATTTGTGGGTGGTTTTTTAGGTGTTTTTTAGATGGTTTTGGGTGGTTTTTTAATGATTTTAGGGTGTTTCTTTAGGTGATTTTTGGGTGTTTCTTTGGATGATTTTGGGTGGTTTGTGGGTGTTTTTTAGGGATTCTTTGGGTGGTTGTTGACTGATTTTCAGGTGGTTTTTGAGTCCAGATCAGGACAAACTGGTTTCCTGCCAGTGAACATGTGAACCAGTGCTTTGTTCCTCCGTTACAGCCGTCACTTTCGGTGCTCATTCACTTATACCTGCATGATTGAATTCAGCCGGCGAGAACACTTTCACAGTTTTTCATTAAATTAAATCAAGAGAAAACGATGACAGATGGTAGAAGACGAGCTGCAGACACATACTGATCAGTTACCTTCATTTTAGTTTAATGTCAGGAGGAAAAACAGGGAAATGAAAAGTAATGGACAGAATTGAGCTTCACATTAAAGACACTGACAGATGGTTGGAGGTGGGACTGTTCCTACACTCATTTATGACTTTCTTTAATTCAGACTAATCTGGAAATTATACATTAGTGTGACCGGAGGGAACGACACACCAGACTAACACATGAGATCACTGCGTTGAACAGAAATTTGGTCCATCAGTATTTTGTAAAAAGGAATGTCGCCAGATGAACAGAACTTTTAAAGGTGGGACGGATATAATCTATGGATTGAGTTACATTCGCACTAATATCCATAAGTTCTGCTGCTCATCGTCCACACTATGCAGCTGTTTTAAACCTACTGACAATAGTCTGTTTTCCATTGACCCGAAAATTATGTGAATTTAACTTGTTCATATAAATTTGCCAAATGGAAAAATGAGGATTTCACCCAAACTCTAGTTTTTCTTTGAATAGTTGTTGTTGTTCAAGGTATTTTTTCGTAGTTTAATTGGTATATGACACAAAACTGTAATGGAAAGACCTTTGAGTCCGACTAGCGTTAGCAACCATTAACTAGTGTTAGCTACCGTTGGCTACCATTAGCTACTGTTAGCTACCATTAGCTACCGTTGGCTACTGTTAGCTACCATTAGCTACCGTTGGCTACTGTTAGCTACCATTAGCTACTGTTGGCTACCGTTAGCTACTGTTGGCTACTATTAGCTACCGTTAGCTACTGTTGGCCACCATCAGCTACCTACCGTTAGCTACTGTTAGCTACCGTTAGCTACTGTTGGCTAAGGTCACACAGATGGACCAGACCAGAAAATTATGTGAATATAACTTGTTCATGTAAATTTGCCAATGGACAAATGAGGATTTCACCCAAACTCTAATTTTTCTCTGAATAGTTGTTGTTGTTGTTCGAGGTGTTTTTTCATAGTTTAATTGGTATATGACACAAAACTGTAATGGAAAGACCTTTGAGTCCGACTACCGTTAGCTACTGTTAGCTACGGTTGGCTACTGTTAGCTACCGGTAGTTACTGTTGGCTACCGTTAGCTACCTACTATTAACTACCGTTGGCTAAGGTCACACAGATGGAATAGACCAGGAGACAGCCCAGTGATTACCCATCATGCCTACGCCTACAGTCCAGTCTGTGGGGGCAGAGATGATCCCAAAACCAAACCAAAAACTAAAATGAATGAAAATGAATGAAAATTACTTTTTCAACCCTGAAAACATGGGTTTTTTGGCAACTTTCAAACCTTCTTCACTTCTGATAAAGTACAATGTAGCAATCTGCTCATGCCGGGCCCTTAAATGTTTTTGTGAGACATGTCATGTCTTAAGAGTGCTTTGCACTACAAAAGGTGTAGTGTCAAGGTCAAATTATAGGTCAAAGGTCACCCAAATGGTCAAAAATGCATATGTGATGGAATGAAGCTGTTAATGTGGGTTCTTCCAAATGTTGGGCTCAGGTTCTCTCCTCATAACACATCTACTGACCACGAACAACTTCCATTCAATAAGACACATTAAACACAACTATTTACTCAATGTATTCTCCATAGACTTGTCAAAAATAACAAACGGTAGTTTCACATGACTCTGACATTTACATGTGTATGTCCTGTTGGTGCAGGGATAGCACTGGTGCCTCACAGACAGAAGTTTCTGGGTTCGATTCCAGCACCAGTCGATGGGGGTGGGTCTTTTCGTGTGTAGTTTGCATGTTCTCCCCATGTCTGTGTGGGTTCTCTCCAGGTACTCTGGCTCCTCCCACCATCCAAACAATGCACTGATAGGTTAATGGGTTAATCTAAATCGCCCATAGGTGTGAATGTGACAGTGACTGTTTGTCTCTATATGTTCAGTCTGTGATGAACTGGTCACATGTCCAGGGTGAACCCCACCTTCACCTGTAAGGAGCTGGGATAGACTCCAAGCGACCCCCGTGACCCTAGTGAGGATAAAGCAGGTTCATAAAATGAATGAGGTGTTAGTGATTCCCACCAAATGTGTGCTAGTGTTTCCCACCACACTAATGGTGGTAAATTCAAATGGAATGTACATGTTGAAATATTTAGTCTGTAAGGCAAGGCAAGGTTATTTGTATAGCACATTTCAGCAACAAGGCAATTCAAGGTGCTTCACACAGGACATTGAAATAAAAGAAATAAAAGTCTTTAAAGGGCCAAAGGCCTTGGGGGATCCCACCAGGAAACCAGAGGGAACAGAACTGAGGACAGATTTGATCAAATGTGGGAATGGTATGAATTTTTGAAAAAAGTAGTCATTTTGGTGACCTTTAACCTACAACATGACCTTGACATTAGACTTTTCATAGTACAAAGTACTCTTACGATACAATATGGCAGTTATAAGATCATTACATGTCCCATTATGAACATATTTATACATTGCACTGGACAAAGGGGTGGAGAAGCTGTGAAAGTTGCGATTTTCAGAGTTAAAAAAGTAATTTTCGGGGGGGGGGGGGGGGGGGGGGGGGGGGGGGGGGGGGGGGGGGGGGGGGGGGGGGGGGGGGGGGGGTGGGGGGGGGTTGGGATGAAAATTACAAAAAAATTACACAGGAGTGTTTAGAACATCTTGTTGCATCAGAAAATCAGGGCTAACGTGGTATTTAATATTAACCCCCCCCCACATAGTATACTGAGTACCTGCAGCAGATGCAGTATTACAGTTACCAGGACACATGCACAAAACAATCTGTAATTAGCAGAATTTTCACTGTTCATTTAACAGATTTTTCTGTATTTTAAGATACAGGAAAATATCAATGAAATGACAAAAAGACTAATTTTACATGTCAAATGTAAAATAACACTGAAAAAAACTGTAACTGTGTATAACCAAAAATTTCCATTTTTTAAAAGAATTTTTTTCTTTTCTCACAGAAAAATACAGTTAAAATACATTTGCAAATGTATTGTAATTTCACAAATATTTTTCATTATGAGATTAAACTGTTAATTTAAAGTTTAAAACTGTAAAAAAAAAAAATAATAAAATGAGATAAAATTACTGACAATTAATCATAAAGAAGTATTTGTTCTGTAAGTTTTTAAGACTTGTTTGTTAATTGACAAATATCTTGTGTAATTGCAGGAGGTTTCACAAAAAAAATGTTGAATAAATGTATTTTGTGAATGTATAACATGTATAAGCACTGATAACTGTCCAAATACAGTTTTTATCAGTGGATTGTACAACTGAGTCTCATTGAAAATTATTTATATATATTATTATATATATATATATATTAGGTAATTTGATTGTTTTTAATACATGTAAATATCTTTAGTAAACATTAAAAAGTCCAAAAATATGCTAAATCTCATGTTAGGGCAAAAAACTGTATTTATAAATATGGAGAATTACTGTATTTTTATGAGATGGTTATTGTCCGTTATTTTACAGTATTTTTTTGGCGCCCAGCTGTCGGACTATTACCGTTTTTCACTTTTTTTTTTTTTTTTACAGTGTGTGTAGTTTTGTGCCGTTGTTGTGGTCTTCTATGCTGTACAGTACAGTTTATCAAATACAGTTCTGCTTTTCTTCTGCTGCCTGTTTGAGTCGTAGCTTTTCCCTTCTGAATGTGACCCAGTCTGGGAAAATAAATGTCAGTGTCATCCATGACTACCTGCTGTTAATTAAACACCGACCTGAATTACAAACCGTTCTGTCGAATCGTTTTGTACAGTTGGATTCTGTTTTTTTTTTTTCATCACCCTTCTACATTCACAGCAGCTCAACTGTTATTCATCAGTCTGTCTAACCGTTCTGAACGGCCCTGGTCCTGTCAACTGACTGTCTGGTCAGAGGGGGATATGTGAACCTGTTTAGGGTCCTCCAAAGGAGGACTGGAGGTTTAAGGTCCTCCAAAGGGGGACTGGAGGTTTAGGATCCTCCAAAGGGGGGACTGGAGGTTAGGGTCCTCCAAAGGGGGACTGGAGGTTTAGGATCCTCCAAAGGGGAACTGCAGGATTAGGGTCCTCCAAAGGGGGACTGCAGGATTAGGGTCCTCCAAATGGGGACTGGAGGTTCTAATTTGTCTAAACCCTCTGTTCTTAGTCTGTGCTTCATTTCTTTGTGTATTTGGACTCTAATAGTTCAGACAGGTTTGAATTTGAACCCTCCAGCTGCTGAAGAACTATCTGTACATGTCATTTGGACAAAAATCCAGTGGAATTTGTCCAACCTGTTTGAATTCCTTCTTAATTAGTTCCGTTGTCCACACGTGAGCTTTGACAGACGTAGAAAACCTTCGTACGTCTTACCTTCCTCTTGTTGGTTGGACAGACGTACAGATAACTGAGGACAGTCTTGGATCCGACCTTGTCGTTCATGTCTCTCATATGTGGAGCCGGAGTCAGTAGATCTGAAGGAAGAAAGGACGAGGACAAAGTCATTCACAAGTCAAGGTCCTGGGATCATGGTGTTCCAAAGAAATAAGTAAAAAAGACCAAAAGATCAACAAAATGAGTAAAACACACCAAAATAATCACCAAAATAAACAAAATATCAACAAAAGGAGTAAAAAAAAACAAAAACAAACAAATACTGAACAAAATGAACAAATAAATAAGAGTAAAAAACTACCAAAAATAATCAACAAAAATATAAACAAAAGGAGGTAAAAAAAGACCAAATAAAGGGAACAAACTGAACAAAATAATTTTAAAAAGGTGGGTAAAACAGACCAACAAAATCATAAATGAACAAATAATCACAAAATGAGAAAAACAGACCAAATTAGTCAACAAAACAAACTAAGTATCAACAATAGTAGTAAAAAAAAGACCAAAACTAATGAACAAAATGAAAATAATTTTAAAAATGAGAAAAACAGACCAAATAATCAGTAAAAATGAAACAAATAATGAACAAAATGAAAAAAACAGACCAAAATAATCATAAAAATGAACAAAATAATGAACAAAATGAATAAAAATGAATACATCAATGAAAACACAGTTGTTTATTCATTAACTGGACCACAGTCTGGACCTGTTGAATCCAGGTGTTCTGTTCTAAAAGGGCTCTGGGATCCAAAACAAGAAGAACTAATGTCAGAATAGTTGTATAATTATGGGATAGGATATCAGTGCATTGGTTGTTTGGGTTCAATTATCATCTTTGTTTCCAAAATGGGGTGGTGGTGGTGGTGGTGGGGGGGGCAGTAGACTCATGATGACGTAAATGGGCGTTTGTTCTAAAAAAAGGTTGCGACCCACTGCCCTAGGCATGTTTAAAACTTTTCCATTTGTTCATTAAACAGTTGGTGAAAGTCTGAACGTGGTTGTAGATTTGATCTGGAAAATGAAGCTGACGAAACAAAACCCCGTCCTTTGAAAATTACAGTTGGGATTGTGACTCGACAGTTCAGCAGTGGGACTCAGCAGGACTCTGAAGTCTATTTGGGGGAGGGGGGGGACTCAGTCCCAGGACTCAGTCGGACCAATTTGTAGGATGAAACACTGGGTATGGACGGAGTTAACCATCATCTAGAGCCGCCAACAAAAGCACACCAGTGGAAAGAGTCTGGGGACCGCCACTGTAAATAAAACATGCTCCACCAACGACTGGTATGAAATAAAAGATGACGAGTGCAAAAACATGTGGAGGTGATGAACCCCAGGGCCTGATAATTGAACAGAGGGAATGAGCCTGTTAGCCAGTCCGTCCCTGGAACACCCCCCCACCCCCGACCCCCCACCCCCCGAATTGCATCAGCACTGCTAAGCACCAAACTGCCGTCAGATGGAATAGGACAGTGTCCTACAGCCCCCACTGGGCCTCTGCTGGATCCGCATGAGCCCAGGGATCCTCTACCAACGCTGCCTTCACGGACCCAGGATCCTCTACAAATGCTGCGTTCACAACCCAGGATCCTCTACAATGCTGCGTTCACAGACCCAGGATGCTCTACAAATGCTGCGTTCACGGACCCAGATCCTCTACCAACTTTGCCTTCACAGACCCAGGATCCTCTACCAACGTGGCCTTCACGGACCCAGCATCCTCTACCACGCTGCGTTCACAGACCCATGATCCTCTACAAATGTTCTACGTTCACAGACCCGGATCCTCTACAAACGCTGCGTTCACAGAACCCAGGATCCTCTACAAACGCGTGCGTTCACAGACCCGGATCTCTACAAATGCTGCGTTCACGGACCCAGGATCCTCTACCAACGTTACCTTCCACGGACCCAGGATCTTCTACCAACGCTGCGTTCACGGACCCAGGATCCTCTACCAACGCTGTCGCGTGGACCCAGGATCCTCTAACGCTGCGTTCATGGACCTAGGACATTCACATACTTCTGTCTGTGTGGACAAGAGCACCCCCACCCCCCCACGCCCCGTAGAACTGTCCCATTTGGATTCCCAGACCACTTGGCGGCTTCAGAGGAAAGTGCAGATGACACCTTTCTGCGCCGTGCTTTCCCTTTTTAGTCGTCTGCTCGTTCTCCTTCAGTGGAAACGGTGAAATTGCCAAAGAGATTTGTCTTATTCCAATTTGGTTCAAATCCCTCTGACAGACACAGCGGTTGCAGGATTACCAAACACACATAACGGTTAGATTAACCCAGAAACACCCACAGCTACATTTAGATCACTCCCAAGTCCACTTTACTACACATCTAACCTTTCCTAAGTGATTTATCACCATTATTCCAATATTATCCTCTGGATTGTTGGGTTTTTTCAGTCAAAAGTCCATGTATTTTCTATAGTTATTCATTGGATCATGTCTATGTCATGAAACTAAAGAGTAAATTCAAAAGGTCTTCTGTCAGAAACAATCAAACTGAAAAAAACAGTGTCTTTTTCGGTCCAATCTGTCATGACTGAACATAAACCCAGTGTGTCCATCCACTGTCATTGATCCAACTCCATGGGTTTGACTGGGGATCAATGTTGTAGAAGATGACGGTGTTTCCACAATAACTACGGAGCCTCTGAACGTCCAAATATGGTCATATCTGATGACCATGAAAGATGAAGAACTGTATTTGACACCACATATTGACATGGATTGATAGGATTAAAGGAGCAATAGGAATTAAACAGTTTAGATCAGTAGATGTTTTTTCTTAAAGGCGCTGTATGTAGGATTGTGGCCCAAACTGGTACTGCAGTCTCATTCCAAATACTGTACAGCAGGGGTGTCAAACTCATTTTAGTTCAGGGGCCACATTCAGTCAAATTTGATCTCCAGTGGGCCGAACCAGTAAAATAATAACAATAATATATAAATAATGTCAACTCCAAAATTTTTTCTATGTTTTAGAGTGAAAAACGTAAAATTAAACAATGAAAATGTTTATGTCTACAAACTATCCTTTCAAACAATGTGAATAACATGAACAAACTGAAACAATAAGGGTAATTTTAATAATACTACGCTTCAGTTTATCATTTACACATGTACATTATAACTACAGATCATCAGCGGATCTACAAATACACAACATTTAAGTATACGGCAGATGTTGTTAACATTGTACTTACTTTTCTTAAAAATTTCAGGTTGTTTCATATTTGTTCAGGTTATTCACATTTTTTTTTGAAATTATAAAAAACATGAAAATAGTTACATTTAACCAAGAGAAAAAAATTTGGAGTTGTGAGTATTTATAGATTATTATGAAAAGTATTTTACTGGTTTGACCCACGTGAGATTGAATTGATCTGAATGTGGGAACCTGAACTTAAAAGAATTGCGAATTTCTTAGTGTAATTTTTGCCATGTCACACATTCATCCAAAGGGCCGGACCGGACCCTTTGGCGGGCCAGATTTGGCCCCCGGGCCGCATGTTTGACACCCTTGCTGTAGAGCGTGGTATCCTCTCCTCCTCCCCCAGACTAGGGGTTGACAGATCCAGCATGAGCGTCTACTACTAGTGTTTCCACTCATCCTTGCCACCACACTATAATTTCATACATTGGTACCGACCCCCCAACTGAACCACGGATGGCGGACTACCGAGCCCCCCCCCCCAGGTTTTCAGATTACACCGCTACACGCAGAGGTCACTTCCACAGAAAACAGTGAACTACAAGGAGCTACCATGGACAGAGACAAATCCTACACCGGTACCCGGTCTGTTCACCAGGGCCAGGAGAAGAGACTGCAGCCCGGTCCTGGGTGCAGAGACCACCGGTCTGGGACCGGGTAAAGAGACCACTGGTCTGGGACCGGGTGCAGATGGGGGTCCCGACTCTCAGTGGTTCTTATGGTGGTCAGACAAAGGCAGAGTCAGTGTCAGTCTTCAAATCCTTCTCCTCTTTCAGTCGTCTCCATGTTTCTAAATCATCTCCTACAGATCCTTGTTTTGTTTCTCACTTTGTCGTCTTTGGAATAATCAGAGTCCTTTTCGGTTTATTAAGGTCAGACATTTGTGATCAGAAATGTTCCAGCTGCAGCTCAGTGGAACTGCCAACCTGGATGAACAAAGGAACTGACTCTGTGATTGGCAGACAGGTGATGGGCGGAGCCTCAGACCCAAACACACAATGACATCATAAACATCATTTCGGAGCTGACACTGAGCTTTTCAAATGTGAATATTCTGTCTGGACAACTACTGTCAGTGAGATCAGGATTTGAAATGAACTGGATTCCTACAGACTGCACCTTTAAAGGTGGATGTTTGGGTCTTTAAGGGTTAAAGGTGGACGTTGGGTCTTTAAGGGTTAAAGGTGGACGTTTGGGTCTTTAAGGGTTAAAGGTGGACGTTTGGGTCTGTAAGGGTTAAAGGTGGACGTTTGGGTCTTTAAGGGTTAAAGGTGGACGTTTGGGTCTTTAAGGGTTAAAGGTGGACGTTTGGGTCTGTAAGGGTTAAAGGTGGACGTTTGGGTCTTTAAGGGTTAAAGGTGGACGTTTGGGTCTTTAAGGGTTAAAGGTGGACGTTTGGGTCTTTAAGGGTTAAAGGTGGATGTTTGGGTCTTTAAGGGTTAAAGGTGGACGTTGGGTCTTTAAGGGTTAAAGGTGGATGTTGGGTCTTTAAGGGTTAAAGGTGGACGTTTAGGTCTTTAAGGGTTAAAGGTGGATGTTTGGGTCTTTAAGGGTTAAAGGTGGATGTTTGGGTCTTTAAGGGTTAAAGGTGGACGTTGGGTCTTTAAGGGTTAAAGGTGGACGTTTAGGTCTTTAAGGGTTAAAGGTGGACATTGGGTCTTTAAGGGTTAAAGGTGGACGTTTGGGTCTTTAAGGGTTAAAGGTGGACATTGGGTCTTTAAGGGTTAAAGGTGGACGTTGGGTCTTTAAGGGTTAAAGGTGGACGTTGGGTCTTTAAGGGTTAATGCAGTTCCAGCATTGACGTATTTTCCGGTTGAACATTTCTTGGTTCTCTTTTGTCTCCATGTCGTACAGTACATCGACAGATGAATGCAGAGAAAGAGAAGATGGAGAAACAGAAGTGAAACGGTGTCCTAGCCTCAAGTGTTCCACATGTTTCCAGTTTCAAGGACAGCCTCAGTACTTCACCACCTGTTTCAGTTTCAGTTCCTGTTGAATTAACGGCTGCTGTTGCCTCGTGGTGAAAGACAGATGAAGAAGATAAAAGCAGAGTCTGAATGTTCCAGCACACACCACCAGCCACACTGGTACTAATATGGTACTAATGTAGCAGATTAACCACACTGATACTATTATGGTACTAATATAACAGATTAACCACGCTGGTACTAATGTAACAGATTAAACACACTGGTACTAATATGGCACTAATTTAACAGATTAACCACACTAGTACTAATATAACAGATTAACCACACTGGTACTAATGTAACAGATTAAGCACACTGGTACTAATACGGTACTAATGTAACAGATTAACCACAGTGGGACTAATGTAACAGATTAAGCACACTGGTACTAATATGGTACTAATGTAATAGATTAACCACACTGTACTAATATGGCACTAATGTAACATATTAACTACACTGGTACTAATATGGCACTAATGTAACAGATTAACAACACTGGTGCTAATATGGTAGTAATGTAACAGATTAACTACACTGGTACTAATACGGTACTAATGTAACAGATTAACCACACTGGTACTAATATGCTACTAATGTAACAGATTGAACACACTGATACTAATATGGTACTAATGTAACAGATTAACCACACTGGTACTAATATGGTACTAATGTAACAGATTAACCACACTGGTACTAATATGGTACTAATGTAACAGATTAACCACACTGGTACTAATATGGTACTAATGTAACAGATTAACCACACTGGTACTAATATGGTACTAATGTGACAGATTAACCACACTGGTACTAATATAATTTAACAGATTAAACACACTGGTACTATAATGTAACAGACTAACCACACTGGTACTAATATGGTACTAATGTACAGATTAACCACACTGGTACTAATATGGTACTAATGTAACAGACTACCCACACTGGTACTAATATGGTAGTAATGTAACAGATTTAACACACTGGTACTAATATGGTACTAATGTGACAGATTAACCACACTGGTACTAATATGGTACTAATGTAACAGATGAACCCCACTGATACTAATATGGTACTAATGTAACAGATATAACACACTGGTACTGCTATGGTACTGATTTAGTGGTATTTAAAGAACAGACTCACATGATAAACAACAGGCGCTGCTGGACCATCTGATTAATAAGGCTAATATCTGGTTATAGCATTCGAAAACACACACACACACACACATACATGAATCAGAGCAGATTTCAGTGATTGCGAAGTATGGCCGAACAGACGTGCGACTTCCTTCAGAAATGGAACTAATTCAAACATACTCAAATGGCGTCTGTGCGATGGAGGCGGTCACAAAGTGGAAGTCCCCATTTGTTTTTCTTTGATGAAACACAATCTTGTTTTTTCTTTTTTTTTTCTTTGGAGCTGGAGCAGATCAAGTGTGCTGCTGCGTTTCTATGTGCGAACATCAAATGATTGGGAAAAAGCCGAAGCAGAAACTGCATTAGGGAGTGTTTGTGATGTTTTGCCAGATGGCTGCCAGTAAAGCAGAACAATTCAGCATCGGAGTACAACACCGATGACCGTGCTCTGGGGACACCGACGAGAAAAAAAGAAAAAAAGGGCCGCACTTCAAAGACGGAAAGGATGAAAACTCCAACCGCATCATCTTGGTTTTTCTGTTCCCTCGTACAAACAAAGCACATGACCCTGAAGAGGACGGGAATGAAAAGGACACGGACGTCTGTGGCAAAATACTGTTCAAGACAAACTGAAGGATGCAAATTTGACTCCGATCATTAGTCCAGTTTACATTTGACATCTGAGCTTCAACTGTCCTCATATTTATATAAATGTGGTCCAAACTGAAGATCAGAAGTTAATGTCATTTTTTTGCCAAGATAAATTTGTAGTTGTCATTAGTCCCTTTGGTCCATCTGAGCTTAAACTGTCCCCATATTTATACAAATGTGTTCCAAACACTAGTGTGTACTGTTGGTCTGTCCATTCAGTCCCTGCTGTGCTGCTGAGTTTCTTTCTTGTGGTAGATGTCAGTGTCAGTCCTTCCATAAACAGCAACAGAAATCTGGGTTGGTTTGAATCTAGAATGCTGGTTCCTCCTCTATCTCCTGCTAAATTCTAAACTGATGTGGTTTCCTGGTGTGTCCACACATACACACGTTTGGGTTCAACTCTTCTTCTCTTGTTGTAATTAGGGCTGTAAGAAAATATCGGTCCTGCAATATATCACGATATTTCATTTCACAATCCTGTATCGATATTTAAAAGTACTGTATCGATATTTTTAGGTATTTATTCAAATGCAAATATGGCGAAGGTTCATTTTAGTTTTTTTGTTTATATTTTATTTCTTATTATTTAACACGCTTTTATTCGATAATGTCAGTTCCTTTGTTGGGATTGAACTAAAATACTAAAATAAACAGAATTTCAGTTTGAACACAGGAACATTTTGTGACATAACATTAGATCCTGTTGGGATCAAATAAAAATGTGTTTAGTATTTGTGCAGATTTCTGCTGTAATCCAATTCTTCAAGGAAATAACTGTTAAAAAAAGGAAAAAAAAAAACTGCCTTTGTAACAGTAACATGATATATCGTGATATATCATATCGTGATCCTAGTATTGTGACTTGTATCGTATCTCCAGATTCTTGACCATACACAGCCCAGTTCTAACATCCATCAACATCTTTTTTTTATGTTTTTGTTTTTTTTGTTTTTTTTTTGTTCATGTGACTCCAGTTGTGCAAAAATAGTCTTTCCATTACAGTTTTGTGTCATATACCAATTTAACTACGAAAAAACACCTCGAACAACAGGGGTCTCTGACTCATTTTTTTAAAGGTTCCACATTCATTCCAATTTAATCTGAAGTGGACCAGACCAGTAAAATAATAGCATAATATCCAGTAAACAATGATAACTACAATTTTTTTCAGTGCAAAAAAATAACATTCTTTTATGCCAATATTACATTTACAAACTATCCAAATAAAAAGGATGTGAATAACCTGAAAAAAATGAAATTTGTTTAGAAATATAAGTACAATTTTAATCAATATTCTGCCTCGACTTATTATTTATAGGCCACATGTGCATTACAGATCAGATCTACGACGGCACAAAAACATTTAATAACAGGCAGAAAAGAGTTCAAACTGGGCTGAATTTTCTTTAGACATTTCAGGTCGTTCATATTTGTTCAGGTTATTCACATTTTATTGTTTCAGGATAGTTTGGGAAATGTCAATAATTTTCATAATTTAATGTTTTCCTGCACTAAAACAAAGACAAAAAATGGTGCTGTCATTATTTAGAGGTTATTATGATTTTTTTTTTTTTTTTTTTTATCAATTCAAGTTTTCTTTTTTTTTTGCTTGATTGAAATTTTTTTTTCTTAATTCAATATTTTTTGCTTAATTCAATATTTTTTGCTTAATTAGAGATTTTTTTTGTTAATTCAAGATTTTTTGCTTAATTCGTTTTTTTTTTTTTTGCTTAATTCAAGATTTTTTCACTTAATTCAAGATGTTTTTGCTTATTCAACATTTTTTTACTCAATTCACATGTTTTGCTTTAGTTCAGTTTTTTTTTTGCTTAATTCAAGAGTTTTTAATTTTATTTTTATTTTTTTGCTAAAATTCAAGATTTGTTTTGCTTGATGCATTCATTCATTCATTTCTTTTTTTCCTAAATAAAGCAAAAGAGTTTTCCAGATCTATTTTCTATAAATCAGTTCTTCTATCTCACTGTACAGTTCCCTGTAGTGATTCTGTCTGATTTTAAGTGTGATCAGAATATTTGGAACAGAAACGAGACAAATACACTTGGTCAGATTTAGGTTTTTTTTACAGTGTATGCTGTTATTTTACTTCAGATCACAGCTGTCTGAATGTGGAAGTTGAACTAAACCAGTTCCACACCCTCGACTGTTCATATCCTCAGTGCATTTTTTCACTTTGTAAATTCATCCCGTGGGCTGGTTTGGAAACTTTGGCGGTCCGGTTTTGGCCCGCGGGCCACATGTTTGACACCTGTGTCTAACAACAACAACAACAACAACTATTCAGAGAAAAACTAGAGTTTGGGTGAAATGGTTGTTTTTTCCATTGGACCAATTTATGTGTCAGTTATATTCATGTAATTAGAGGGTGGAAAGAAAAGAGACTAAAGTAAACCTGAATCACTGCTGCACAAAAAACCTGTTCACCAACAACGCGCCGGTGAACGAGAAACAGAAGCGAAAACATCCGCGCAATATTCAAGGCAGGTCCGAAGATAAAAGGATCATCAGTGTTTGTCGGAGGTGGAACCGAAGCGGAGAGAACTCAATCGTCTGTCCTCAGTACGAGTCACAGCGAGACCAGGGAGGGTTTGGAAGCACAGACGCCTGAGGCAGAACCATGTCTGAACATTCACTGAACTGATCGCTGGAAAAACACTGGGAGCGCCGCTGAACCCAGCCCACATCTGCAGCAGACAGGTCTACTGCAGGGTTCAGAGCCAGGACCAGGTCTACTGCAGGGTTCAGAGCCAGGACCAGGTCTACTGCAGGGTTCAGAGCCAGCACCAGGTCTACTGCAGGGTTCAGAGCCAGACCAGGTCTACTGCAGGGTTCAGAGCCAGGACCAGTCTGCTGCAGGGTTCAGGGCCAGGACCAGGTCTGCTGCAGGGTTCAGAGCCAGGACCAGGTCTACTGCAGGGTTCAGAGCCAGGACCAGGTCTACTGCAGGGTTCAGAGCCAGCACCAGGTCTACTGCAGGGTTCAGAGCCAGCACCAGGTCTACTGCAGGGTTCAGAGCCAGGACCAGGTCTACTGCAGGGTTCAGAGCCAGCACAGGTCTACTGCAGGGTTCAGAGCCAGGACCAGTCTACTGCAGCAGGTTCAGAGCCAGGACCAGGTCTACTGCAGGGTTTCAGAGCCAGCACCAGGTCTACTGCAGGGGTTCGAGCCACACCAGGTTACTGCATGGTTCAGAGCCAGGGACCAGGTCTACTGCAGGGTTCAGAGCCAGGACCAGGTCTACTGCAGGGTTCAGAGCCAGCACCAGGTCTACTGCATGGTTCAGAGCCACACCAGGTTACGGCAGGGTTCAGAGCCAGCACCAGGTCTACTGCAGGTTTCAGAGCCAGGACCAGGTCTGCTGCAGGGGGTTCAGAGCCAGGATCAGGTCTGCTTCAGGGTTCAGAGCCAGGACCAGGTCATACTGCAGGGTTCGGATCCAGGACCAGAGTCAAAGAACGCCACAAAGACCATGTAGATCGCAGGACCAGATCCAAGACCACCACAAAGGACCATTGAATCCATGACCAGACTCCAAGACCACCACAAAGACCATTAGATCCTGACCAGAGTCCAAGACCACCACAAAGACCATTAGATGCGGACCAGAACGCGAAGACCACCACAAAAGACCATTAGATCCATGACCAGAGTCCAAGACCATCACAAAGACCATCAGATGATGATGATATTCTTCACTCAGTCATGACATAAAACCAGTGTCACCACTCAAACGTCCACAGGTCGTGGGTGAACAGGCCCCGCAGAAGCAGAAGGCTTCTGTTAATGCCTGTCCCTACAGAACACATTCAGTTTCCCAGCATTCAGTATAAGAAAAAGAAAAACAACAACAATGCATACAACCAAACAAACAAGCAAAAACATAAAAAAGTGAAACTAAACCAGAAAAACAGAAAACTTAACCGACCAAATTAATGGTAATTTAATGTAGAGCCAAAAATAAATTATTTACTTATTAGATCTTAACAGTTTGTATCCTTCAAAATTGCCCTACGTAACCATTTTTTTAAATAACCAAAATGAAGCTCCACATTCTTAAATCCATGCTGGCCTCATTCCATTGTTGAACTCCAACACATTTACATCTGCTGTTAGTCTCACATTTACAAACTCTGACAAATCCTATTAAGACTCATGTTTAGAAGAACCTTGTACAGACAGGGAGTCACTTTAATTGGCTTTATACCTTATTTGCATTATTTTATAGTAAACCAAATCATTAATTTCATAATATGGGGATTTCAATAAACAATTCATTCGTATGTTCATAGTAACCGGCCTTATTAATAACATGTACGGCAGTTTTTGTAGGAGGACTCCAGTATTTACAGTTGTTTTATCTGTCCAGAACCACACTGCCACACAGGATGACACAGAAGTAAGTACAAGTGAACAGTAAATTATACGTAGTGCCTTATAGTTCAGCAGATTTCTGGACTTATACAAGATTGCTATTGACTTGGCAATCTTTCCTTTATACATCTAATACATTGGTTACCATGTTAATTTGATCCAGGACCAGACCAGAGTCCAAGACCACCACGAAGACCATTCAGCTTCAGGCCACAGGTCATCCACACGAGTCTGCTCTGTGGAGCAGAACCCAACAGAACCGTCCCCAGAACACACCCCCTCCTACAGTAAGAAGGTGTTAGTAGACCACCTGTGGGTGATGTGGTGGTCTTCGTTCTCACTTGGACTGAACAGATCCACGCTAACTTCAAACCTTTGCAGGGACATGAGCTCCTGTAGTTCAACCTCATCCTGGTCCTGGGTCCTGAACCTTTGGCATCTGTTTTAAAACACCATCACTTACCTCTACACCACTGGTTCTGGACTGGTCCAGGTTCAGGACCCACTATCACCCCTAAATAATAATATAATAATAATAAGAATAATAATACTAATAATACATTTTATTTGTGTAGCTCTTTTCATGGAACTCAAAGACACTTTACATACAGCAGATGAAAAACAGAAACCAAACACATTAAAGTCAGATAAAAGCAGGTGCAGAAGGCAGGTATGCAAATAGAAAACAGTTAAACATTAGAAGCATTCTTAAACAAGTGTTCAGAGAACACAAACCTCTTGCCAACCACCCTGAACGGTGTGCATGTGTGGATCGACTATTTCTTTTAAATTAAACAGTTTCCAGGTTGTTCCATACAGCAGAAAAAGTTGAAGCTTGGTACCATTCATGTGTCTGTCCAATTAGATTCAATTCCGATCAAAATTTGTTGAATTATAATGAAAAATGTGTAGTAAATGGGATTTTCACTGGTTAAATGTAGATGTCCACAGAGTCCACATTCCACAGTGGATGTGGACAGTTTTGTGTCACATACAAGATATTGTTCTAAGCTACGGGTGGATCAAATCAGAGGCTAATTGGAGTCGTTTTGAATTTGTTGATGAATTTTGGAAAATTGCTCAATGATGACAGATAGGACAATGGGAGATTTTGTGACCTTGCTGTGACCTTGAACTTTGGCCTACTGGGCCCAGAATTTAATGGGTTTGGTCCCAGGGCCTAGGCCTATCTGTGGGGACAATCTGGGAAAGATGGGTGGAAGAGTTTTCCCCTAAAGCTGCTAACAAAACAAACAACAAACACAAACAAACACACACAAACAAAACACACAAACAAAACCACACAAACAACAAACAACACAAATAAACAAACAAAACCACACAAACAAACAACCACACACAAACAAAACCACACAACAAACACGCACACAAACAACACACAAACAAACACACACACACACAAACAAAACAAACACACACAAATAAAACACAAACAACAAACAAACACACAAACATGCACACAAACAAACACACAAACAAACACACAAACAAACAAACAAACACACACAAACAAACAAACAGACAGACACACAAACAAACACACACAAACAACACACACACAAACACACAAACAAAACCACACAAACAAACAAACATACACACAAACACGCACACAAACAAACACACAACAAACAACCACCACACACAAACACGCACACAAAACAAAACCACACACACAAACAAACAAAAGCACACAAACAAAACCACACAAACAAACAAACACACAAAGCAAAGTGATCACAATACCTCTTGGAGGAGGGAATAAGTGAGTTTTTCAAAGGGATTTGAAGGAGTAAGGGCGGAGCAGTGTCAGATGTAGGTGGGGGGGGGGGGGGGGGGGTCCAGAGGGGTTGGGGCAGCAATAGAGAAAGCTCTGCCCCCCCCCCACACACACACACACACACACACACAGGTCGTGGCTTGGCTTTTAATGTTGGCGAGGAGGTGAGCAGAGGAGGATCAGAGGGTGCAGGAGGGGGCAGGAGGGGGGCATGGGGCTGAAGTGGGTCTATGAGTGTAGGGCCAAACCCAGACCCACACTGATCCAAGTTCAACTCTGTGTGTTGTGTGCGTGTGTGTGCGTGTGTGTGTATGTGCGTGTGTTGTGTGGTGGTGGAAAACTATGAGATTGAAATGTAAAAAGCGTCCTGTCGACTGAAGCCCATTCTGAACTTGCCTTCATTCTGTAAATAAAAATGCTGATGTTCCCGTAGATGTGAACATAGCGGGGTTACGGAGCGGGGCCATGAAAAATGGACCGCAGCGCATCTTCAGAGAAGGAAGGAAGCATCACATCAGGCAGTTTTAATAATCACCGCTACATCAGCAAAGCATATCTCAGCATGGATAGACATAATGTAACAGGCTGTCCAAGGATTTTATCAGTGGAAGCAACCACACACACACACACACACACACACCACCTGAACACACACACTGAACACACACACACACACACACCACACACACCTTCCCATGTTTTCACCTGAGGCTACCGCTGCACAGCCTCTCCTACTAATGCAGAATCCACTGAAGCATAATTGAAAACGACTTTGGAGAAGTGCCATATTGAGATTGAAGAAGCCTGTATTTGAAGGGTTCTGGTTTCTTTATTTATTTTTAATTTCTTTATTTTTTTTGGGCAAACTGCGCACCATTATCAACGACGCACATGTGAGAGCAGAAGCATACTGAAGCATGAAAACAGAAAAAAAACACATACGATGCGACCTCCGAGACGGAACATGTGTCTGTAAAAGACGGAAAATCTGTTTGTGTGAATATGTCTGCGTTTGTTTGTTCTAATAGGGTACTAATGTAACAGATTAACCACACTGGTACTAATGGTACTAATGCAACAGATTAACCACACTGGTACTAATGTAACAGATTAACCACACTGGTACTAATATGGTACTAATGCAACAGATTAACCACACTGGTACTAATATGGTACTAATGCAACAGATTAACCACACTGGTACTAATGTAACAGATTACCACTGGTACTAATATGGTACTAATGCAACAGATTAACCACACTGTACTAATATGGTACTAATGCAAATGAACCACACTGGTACTAATGTACTAATGGATTGACCAACTGGTACTAATATGGCACTGAACAGATTAACCACACTGTACTAATATGGCACTAATTTAAAAATTAACCACACGGGTACTAATTTAACAGATTAACCACACTGGTACTAATATGGCACTGATTTAACAGATTAACCACACTGGTACTAATATGGCACTAATTTAACAGATTAACCACACGGTACCAATTTAACAGATTAACCACCTGGTACTAATATGGTACTAATGTAACAGATTAACCACACTGGTACTAATATGGTACTAATGTAACGATTAACCACACTGGTACTAATATGGTACTAATTTAACAGATAACCACACTGTACTAATATGGCACTAATTTAACAGATTAACCACACTGGTACTAATGTAACAGATTAACCACACGGTGCTATATGGTACTAATGTAATAGATTAACCACACTGGTACTAATATGGGCACTAATTTAACAATTAACCACACTGGTACTATATGGTACTAATGTAACAGATTAACCTCACTGGTACTAATATGGGTACAATTTAACAGATTAACTCACCATGAGATTAATATGGTACTAATTTAACAGATTAACCACCATGATACTATATGGCACTAATTTAACAGATTAACCACACTGGTACTAAATAGGTACTAAATGAAACAGATTAACCCAAACTGGTACTAAGATGGTACTAGTTTAACAGATTAACCACACTGATACCACCATACTGAGATTGGAAGATCCTGTACTTAAAGGGTTCTGGTTTCTTTGGTTTTTTTTCTTTTCTTTTTTTTGGGGGGGGGGGGGCAACCTGTGCCCTGTTGTGACCAACGCACATGTGGAGAGCAGAAGCATACTGAGCATGAAAAACAGAAAAAAAATACATACGATGCGACCTCCGGAGACAGAATGTTGCCTGTAATAGATGGAAAATCTGTTTGTGTGAATACGTCTGCGTTTGTTTGGGTGTGTATATGTATGTGTGGTGTACGAGGGCGGGGGGGGGGGGGATGTTGAAAGGGAAACACCAAGCCAGCCATGGTGAAACAAACACAAACAGAAAAAGTCTGCCTGCGTCTGCACCCGCTGCTAATACAAGCACACACTAAGTCATTCCACACACTATCAAAACCCAGCCTTTCACATAACAAGCGTGTACCAGATTCGGATACATGTCAACAACAAGCGCAGGGAACGCCACCAAAGCGCTTGCGCGACCACATTAGAGCGGTACCAACCCAACAGTAACGCACACCCAGAGCACTAGTAAAAACACAGTTAGAACACTTCTACACACTGCCACTGGAAAAAAGATCAGACCAAATGTGGACCTACATCCAGGTTCTGGAGGCACCGATAGTTCCAAACACTGAGTATGACGGCGTCAGAACACATTCAGTTCTAGTCCAATTAGGTTCATACCGTCTAAACATGCGGCCTGGGGGGCCAAATCCGGCCCCCCCCACCAAAGGTACCATTCCACCCGCATGATGAATTTGCAACTAGGGTTGTGCATCGGCAAGAATCTGGCGATACGAGACAAATCACAATACTAGGATCACAATACGATATATCACAGTATATCATGATACTGTTAAAAAGGCAATTTTTTTGTTTCTTTTTTTAAATGATTATCTCCTGGAAGAACTTGAATTACAGCAGAAATCTGCACAAATACTAAACACATTTTTATTGATCCCAACAGGATCTGATGTTATATCACCAAATGTTCCTGTGTTCAAACTAAAATTCTGTTTTACAGACATTACAGTTTCAGATCCTGTTCACCATGTTCATATTCTATGATTTCAAAAATGACATCAGAACAGTATTTTAGTTCATCCCAACAAAGGACTGACATTATTGAATAAAAGAGTGTAAAATAATAATAATAAAATAGAAACAATAAAGACAAACAAAAAAAACTAAATGACCTCCACAATATCTGCATTTGAATAAATACTAAAAATATTGATACAGTACTTTTTAATATCGATAAAGTATTGTGAAATGAAATATCGCGATATATTGCAGATCCGATATTTCCTTCCAACCCTATTTGCAAAGTGCAAAAAATTCCACAGTCAAGGCTGTTGAACTCATAATAGCATCATAGCAGAATAACCGACAAAAAAGAATGACTCCAGATTTTCTTCTGGGTTTGATGTGAAAAAAAAAAAAATTACACTATGCTTAGAAATAATGACAACTTCAAATTCTTGTCTTTGTGTTAGTACAAAAAATAACATTAAATTATGAAAATATAGACATTTACAAACTATCCTGTAACAATAAAATGTGAATACCTGAACAAATATGAACAACCTGAAATGTCTAAAGAAAATTCAGCCCAGTTTGAACTCTTTTCTGCCTGTTCCTCAGTGTTTAGTGTCTTTTGTAGATCTGATCCAGAATGCACATGGACTAATGAGAAGTGGAGGCAGAATATTGTTAAAATTGCACTGATTTTTCTGAAGAAATTTCATTTTTTTCAGGTTATTCGCATCTTTTTGTTTGAATAGTTTATAAAAGTAAGTATTTTCATAATTTAATTGGGGTTTTTTTGCACTAAAAGAAAAACAGAAATGTGCAGTTGTCATTATTTCTAGGTTATTCTGTTATTATTTTACTGCTTCGGCCCACTGCAGATCAAATCAGACTGAAGGTGAACCTGAAAGAACAGGAGTTTTGAGAACCCTGGTCTACTAGAACTCTTACAGATTTCCTTTTCTTATTTGTCAGACAGATGGACAAAGCAGGTTGGAGCTGAAACATGTCAAGGTAAAAGAAGAATTCACTCTTTTTCCATCTTTCTGACAAGCAAGAAAAGGACATCTGTACACATTCATTTCCACTGGTGCTGATCTAGCAACTCCAACGCCAAGTTAATAAGATATGGTCATCTGTCCAAATTAGAGGTTGACCAATTTGGGTTTCTAAAGCCGATGCGAATTTTTTAAACTTTGGTCAGCTGATAGCCGATATCTGCAGCCGATTTTTGAAGCTGATATTTAAGGCAGATTTTTTTTTTTTTTTTTTTTAAACACATTAACCATAAAATACAATTGAAACGCTCAGATAATTAAGGCTTTTTGCAGAAAAATAAATGACATTATTAAAACATGTACACATAGTACTGTTAACGTTTATTGAACTTCATGTGCTGCCCGCACAGGTGCCTGATCAAATATCTGAGAACATTTTTACCACAGATCAAATATCGGCTTTCAAAAAAAATAATAATAATAAATTAAGGCCAATGGATGATATTGAAAAAATACTTCCTTCCTTCCTTCCTTCCTACCTTTCATCCTTCCTACCTTTCATCCTTCCTTCCTTCCATCCATCCTTCCTTCCTTCCTTCCTTCCATCTTTCTTTCCTTCCTTCCTTCTTTCCACATCAAAGCGTGTCGTAACTCTCTCTCTCTATGGCTCTGGCCCCACTGCCATCAGGCCTTACCAAATATAGGCCTGAGCACATCATTACACATGGTTTAACAGAAGCAGTGTTGAAGGAACCCCTTAAAGGAACAGTCCATGGGACAGAAGCAGCATTGAAGGAACCCCTTAAAGGAATATATAAACCACCTATAAATAAATAAATAAATAAATATATAAACCACCTAGAAAAAAAAGAGATATATAAACCACCTATAAATAAGGACAAATGTTCTCCTGGGTTTAACGTGAAAAAAGTACAATTACATGATGAAAATAGTTCCATTTAAAAATGCTGTCACAATAAAATGGGAATAACCTGAACAAACATGAGAAACCTGACATTTATAAGTGCAATTTATGTTTGGTGTATTTTAGATCCATCCATTTAGATATTTCAGGGTGTACAACGGTTGTTCAGGTGACCCACACTTTTATAAAGTAATTTAACTTTCACACTAAAACAAAGAGAACAATTATTTAAAGGTTATTATGTCATTATTTTACTGATCTGGTACTGGGACTGGACCCTTTAGTGGGCGGGATTGGACCCTTTAGTGGGCGGGACTGGACCCTTTAGTGGGTTGGATTTGACCCTTTAGTGGGCGGGACTGGACCTTTTAGTGGGAAGAAACTGGACCCTTTGGTGGGTGGGATTGGACCCTTTAGTGGGTGGGATTGGACCCTTTAGTGGGAGGGACTGGACCCTTTGGTGGATGGGACTGGATCCTTTAGTGGGAGGGACTGGACCCTTTGGTGGATGGGACTGGATCCTTTAGTGGGAGAAACTGGACCCTTGGTGGGTGGCACTTGGACCCTTTAGGTGGGAGGGACTGGACCCTTTACTGGGAGGGACTGGACCCTTTACTGGGAGAAACTGGACCCTTTAGTGGGAGGGATTGGACCCTTTGGTGGGTGGGATTGGACCCTTTAGTGGGAGAAACTGGACCTTTGGTGGGAGGGACTGGACCCTTTGGTGGGTGGGATTGGATCCTTTAGTGGGAGGACTGGACCCTTTGGTGGGGGATTGGACCCTTTGGTGGGTGGGACTGGACCCTTAATGGAGGGACTGGACCCTTTCGTGGAGGGACTGGACCCTTTAGTGGGAGGACTGGACCCTTTAGTGGGAGGGATTGGCTCCTTGGTGGGTGGGACCTTGGTGGGAGGGATGACCCTTTGGTGGGAGGGACTGGACCCTTTAGTGGGTGGGATTGGACCCTTTGGTGGACCGATTTTGGACCCTTTGGTGGAACCGATTTTGGATCCTTTGGTGGGCTGATTTTGGATCCTTTGTTGGACCGGTTCTGGCCCACGGGCCGCATGTTTAGCATCCTACTCTGGAAGGCTGTTTCCAGATTTATCTTTAAATGACGTATAAAACTTTTAACGTTCCTCTAAGATGATGATGACTTTTTCATGAGGTCTCCGAGGCCCGTTTCAGTGACAGGACGGTGTCGAGTCGTGGCGTGGTGTTTTTCCTTGGTGGATTCCCTGCTGCTGAAACAGATCCAGGTCCAGATTCAGATCCGTATCGGGTCTTCCTCACCTTTTTAACCCGTCCGCCTCTAACACGAAGCCAAAACAAACCAGATGTGATTGAAATGTTCGTGAAAACACAGGCTTTGAAGGAAAAAGCCCCTTGAGTGTTGTTCTCCTCTGCAAAGGCTGGAGAGCAGAGAACCACCACAGATGACTGGACATTTATTATTCATGCAGTGAAAGGCCTGGAAACCTGCTGCATTATTACAGTGTTCTGCTGGAGAGAGAGAGAGAGGCAGCGGAGCGGAGTGACCAGTAGGTCTGAGGTATGAGCTCCACCCATGGTCTCTGGAGTGTTGTTAGCCATGATAACCTACATGTCAGGGTCAGGAAGAGGTGGCAGCGCCAAAATAAATAAATAAAACACACACAGCCTGGGTCTGAGAGTGTGTATCAAGGTTCTAATAGTTTTGGATTTTTCATTATAGTTTAGTTTTAGTTAGTTTTGATTTTTTTTTCTCTAATTCAGTTCGTTTTGATTAGTTTTTCAAGCAGGTTTGCTAGTTTTTATTAGGGTTTTTTTTTTTTTTTTTTTTAATAAACGCTTAGTTTTAGTTTAGTTTTAGTTTCTTTTCCTCAACAAGATCATTTTCACTTGTTCCATTGACAGATTTTTCGCTTGAATTAAGTGAAAAAAAAAACAAACAAACCTTGAATTGAACAAAAAAAAAGATCTTGAATCAAGCGAAAAAATATTTTGAATTAAGCAAAAAAAATATTGAATTAAGCAAAAAAAAAAAAAAAAAATCTGAGGTATGAGCTCCACCCATGGTTTCTGGAGCGTTGTTAGCCATGATAACCTACATGTCAGGGTCAGGAAGAAGTGGCAGTGCTAAAAAAAAAAATTAAAAAAAGGAAAAAAAAAAAAAAAATTTATACATATATATATATATATATACATATATATATATATATATACACATACACAGGGTGGGGAAGCAAAATTTACAATGAACATTTAGTTGTTTTTTCTCAGCAGACACTACGTCAATTGTTTTGAAACCAAACATATATTGATGTCATAATCATACCTAACACTATTATCCATACCTTTTCAGAAACTTTTGCCCATATGAGTAATCAGGAAAGCAAACGTCAAAGAGTGTGTGATTTGCAGAATGCACTCGTCACACCAAAGGAGATTTCAAAATAGTTGGAGTGTCCATAAAGACTGTTTATAATGGAAAGAAGAGAATGACTATGAGCAAAACTATTACGAGAAAGTCTGGAAGTGGAGGAAGCAACAAAAACGTACCAAAGCTTTTATTAAAGCTCTCAAATCCAAAATCCTAAAGGATCCAACCAAATCCATGAGAAAAATGGCAATTGAACTTGAGGTAGACAACAAGACCGTTAGAAATGCAGTAAAATATGATTTGAAGTTAAAATCTTACACAAGAACACCAAAACACTTGTTGACAACAGCAAAAAATCCAACTTTAGCAATTTTTGGGAATCATGTTTATGGCCGCCTTCTAGCCCAGATCTAAACCCTCTGGATTCTGCTGTTCGGGGCGTTTTAGAACATGCTACCAATAGAACATCACACAGCAATGTCGACTTTCTTAAAGATATTATTAAAGAAGAATGGGAGAAGTTGTCACCCGAATATTTGAGGAACACTTGCGCAAGTTTCAGGAAGTGTGTGAAGGCAGTTATTGAGAAAGAAGGAGGACACACAGAATAAAAACATTTTCTATTATGTCAGTTTTCTTGTGGCAAATAAATTCTCATGACTTCCAATAAACTAATTGGTCATACACTGTCTTTCAACCCCTGCCTCAAAATATTGTAAATTTTGCTTCCCCACCCTGTATATATATATATATATATATATATATATATATATATATATATAAACACACAGCCTGGGTCTGTGAGTGTGTATCAAGGTTTTAATAGTTTTGGATTTTTCATAATAATTTAGCTTTAGTTAGTTTTGATTTTTTTTTCTCTAATTCAGTTCATTTTAATTAGTTTTTAGAGCAGGTTTGTTAGTTTTTATTAGTTTTCATTTTTTTTCAAAATGTTTAGTTTTAGTATTAATTGTAGTTTTGTGGTATCTTTTCTCTTCTTCTCCATTGTATTCAAATAAATCCCAGACAGGACTCTACTGCTTTCTCCCAGCTTTACTCTCCATGTTTCCAGGTAGAGTGGGGACCAGAAGCAAGGTTATTATCGTTAACAAAAACTAACAAAATGACAAAAACTAGAATTGAAAAAACATTTTCGTTAACTGAACTAAATAAAAACTATAATTAAAAGAAAAAAAAACGATAACTAACTGAAACTGTATTGTGTGTTTATAAAACTAACTAAAACGGATAAAAACGATGGATAAAATTCCCTTCGTTTTCGTCTTTGTCAATGTCGGATTGATACGAAATCGATTTATTTCACTCTAGCAATTTTCTGTGCTGGCACCATATGACACTTCACAGTCTGTCACTTGTGGTTTCCAGTGTAATAACCTATGAATAAAGACATGTTCAAATCTTTCTCTTGTTTTAGGGCATAAAATAACATTCAGTTATGAAAATACTGACATTAAAAAACTACCCTTTAACAATAAAATGTGAATAATTTGAAATGTCTTCAGTGAATGAAGTCTAATTGTAAGAATATTCTGCCTGTTATTAAATGTTTTGTGTGTTTGTAGTAGGGTTGGGAACCTTAGTGGTCAGGCCAACACGATACACATCTCGATACAGCATCTCTGATCCGATATATTATAGATACCTGTGTGGCATCTCACGAAGCGATATGATTCACACCTAAATCACGATACAGAGCAATTAAGTACATTCTGATTGAACACATTCCGTCTGGTAAAAAAAAAAAATATATATATATGTATATATATATATATATATATATGCAGTGCAATTCAATGAGCTCGATTATTTATTTATCAAATAAGACCTCGACTTTTTACAAAGTGTCTTTAGTTCAGTTTCAGAACAGGTGCCTCGCATTCAGTCAGGTGAAAAAGTTCGGACTTTGTTTCCAAAGTCGTTTCTCTGTTTGTTTCTAACTCAACTTCTTACTCCTTCGCTGAATCCATTTGTAATGAAATGTGTTTGTCATGAAGGTAAAACAGAAAAAGGTTCTGTCACTTTAACCCTTTCATGCATAATGATCACTGCAGTGGACAGCTGTTCAAAGCTGGTCTCTTGCATAGTTATGGTTTTTGTTGTTTTATTTCCATATCAGCCAACACATTGGACACTTATGCATCATCCCATACACTGTAATTCATACCATTACTATAAATGTGCTGTTCTAGATAAACCTAATCTGCAGTAACATGTTTGAGTGTAAAAAAAATTGCTAATTGTTATAAGACTGTAATTAACTGTTTTGTTTTTTTAAACAAAAAGTTTTTTGGGTTTTTTTTTTGCATACTATCTCCAAGTAGGTATGTTAAAATGTAAGAAAACATCAGATTAGCAGCATTAAACATGTTTTTATTTTATAGTTTCCACGCAGTATTTCAGTAAATACATGTTTCTTGGCTTCTAAAATTAAACGCGTTGTGTCCAACTGAGTGGATGTTTTTGTAACTCCATGAAAAATAGGTTCATAAAAGTGTTTCATAATTTTTTTCATGCCTAAAGAGGAATAAAAACACTCAGGAAAAAAAAATCTTCTTTAATGTTCTCATAATTCATGCATGAAAAGGTTAAGAAACACCTGCGCAAGGTATTATGGGATGTGCTGTTAGATCTGTATGACACTGTTTAAGGAAGTATCTGTGGTCTGTACTGCAGTATTCAGTCCAGCTGATATACTGTAGTAGAAGTACCTGTTCATAAACCACGTGTTCTCCTCCTTCTGTGTCTGTCACATTCACATACAGACGTTACAGTATTCATCTGCACATGCTCAGTCCATGGGCGGAGCTCCGACTCTTAGTGTAACTGAATCATTTGTTCCTTGTGCCAGTATCAACATTCACCGAAATTTTCATCCAAATCCGTCCATAACTTTTTGAGCTATTTTGCTAACAGACACACAGACACACACACAGACAGACACACAGACAGACACACAGACAGACAGACACACAGACAGACACACAGACAGACAGACACACAGACAGACACACACACAGACAGACACACAGACACACACAGACACACACACAGACAGACAGACACACAGACACACACACAGACACACACACAGACACACACACAGACAGACAGACACACAGACAGACACACAGACACACACACAGACAGACAGACACACAGACAGACACACAGACAGACAGACACACAGACAGACACACACACAGACAGACACACAGACACACACACAGACAGACACACAGACAGACAGACACACAGACAGACACACACACAGACAGACACACAGACACACACACAGACAGACAGACACACAGACAGACACACACACAGACAGACACACAGACACACACACAGACAGACAGACACACAGACAGACAGACACACAGACAGACACACACAGACAGACACACAGACAGACACACAGACAGACACACACACAGACAGACACACAGACAGACAGACAGACAGACAGACACACAGACAAACCAACACTGGCAAAAACCTGACCTCCTTGGTGGAGGTAAAAGATAGTAACACTTCTAAATGCAAGTACAAATATATTGTATTGAATGGATCAAATTTTATTGATACAAACATTCAATAACCGATGCACCGCGATATCATTCCAAATTTTTCCTTCACCCGCAGCTTCTCTACCGGTGCACTGGGATCATGCACACGCGTGTCGACGTATCGATGCGTATCAGATAACCATCCCATCCCTAGTTTGTAAATCTGATCTGGAATGAACATGTGTAAATGAGGCAGAATATTGTTCAAATTCCACTGATTTTTCAGGTTGACTTGTCATTATTTCTAGCGTATTATTCTGTTATTTTACTGGCCCCGCCCACCTGAGGTCACATTGGGTTGACTGTGGCCCCCTGTAATAAAATGAGTTTGACACCCCCCCCCCCCCCCCCCCACTTTAAAAGTACAAATATATGACTTATTCAAACACAGAAACTAGAACATACTCCTGTTCTGCTGAAGTGCTGTACATGAAAAATGCTTCTGTCCTGAACTAAGCCATGAGTCGATGCTGGCTGGAACTGTTTTGTGCCCCCCCCCCCCTCCCTCCACTGTGAACACGGGGGTCAGGTGTGGATTCACACATCATTTCCTTAAAATCATCTCCATGGCTTTGGCAGAGCTCAAAGATCAGTCTGTAAACTTCAGTTACTCTAAAAATGTGGAAATAAAGCAGAGTTTTTCAGCCGTTTTATATGAACGGAGACAAAAATGTTCAACTTTGAACATCCACCAGGAGCACCGTCAACCCAGTTCAGTCACCATGGTAACAGCTGAGCCTCGTTTCTACTGTATGACCACATCCTTTTTATAAAACTATATTTTTACACACGTATTTAAGTATTATTTTTTTTTAATTATCATATTTCTGATATATTGTAATATAATAACTAAACTAGTTATAACTGTGTTTAATAGAGTGTTTAATATGTGCATTTGGTTTACATATATATATATATATATATATATATATATATATATGTATATATAATTATAACAATTCTGATATAGGAGTATAAATGAATGACAACACTAATAACTTTTTCTGCTGCTGTCTGTTTCTGAGCAGCAGTTTAATAGTTTAATTTTCTCGTCTTTTATCGAACGCAGACACATGACGAATGTTATGAATTAAAGACAGTTTTATTCTAATGAGAATAAATGAAAGTGACAGTTACAAGATGAAGATGATGTTCTGTGAAATCCTGCTGCGTTCTTGGGTTTGATGTTCCAATACTGTTTTCATATGTGTATTTGGTTATGTGTGTTAGATTAAATAGGATTAAATTAGATTAAATTCCATTACATTCCATTAGATTAGATTAGACTAAATTGGATTACTTTAGATTAAAACAGATTAAATTGGATTAAATTAGATTAAATTGGATTACATTAGATTAGATTAAATTACACTGAATTAGATTAAATTAGATTAAAACAGATCAAATTAGATTAGTCTAGATTGGATTAAATTACATTAAATTAAATTAGATGAGAATAAATTGGATTAAATTAGATTAGATTACATTAAATCAGATTAAATTAATTTAGATTGAATTAGATTAGATTACTTTAGATTAGATAACATTATATTACATAACATTATATTACATTACATTAAATTAGATTAGATTAAATTAAATTAAATTAGACAAAACTTTATTGATCCCTCAGGACATTAACGTTCCTGTAGCAACATGATGCCGAATACACACATTTAAGGAATATTATAAGAAAATATTAGTAACAATAAGTATATAAACAGTAGTGAAAAAAACAGGTAATTGTACATTAGAAAGTACTAGTAAAAACAACAAATAAAGTAATAATAATAATAACAATAATAACAATAATAATAATAATAATAACGAGTGCATTGACCCGTGTGGATCCACAGGTTCTAGATGTGGTCGTTTTTCTGCTGTTGTGTATTTGTTCATGTTGTTCCACATTTGTTCAACAGTCACTGCCAAAGTGGTCTGGACATAGAAACAGGATTAGTAGAATATTGGATTAAAAAAGACTAATATCTGACAAAACATTGATCCTATTAAATTACTGTTTTCATTAGTCTGTTCACTGAGAAAAAATACAGAAGGATGACAAACTGTAGCAGTCAGCTGTGTACGGACCCACACACACCAAGGTTATTATCGTTAACAAAAACTAATGGAATGACCAAAACTAGAATTCTAAAAACATTTTCGTTAACTGAAATAAATAAAAACTATAATTAAAAGAAAAAAATATATAACTACATGAAACTGTATTGTGTGCTTACAAAAGTAACTAAAATGGATAAAAATTATGGATGATGGCTAAAATTTTCTTAGAGGTCTTATTTCTGTCTTTGTGCATAAGAAATCAACATAAGTGAATCCCCAAAGGAACTTTGTGTTGGTAAATGCAAGTTCTGCAAATGTACAGGATTTCAGTTCTGTTCAACATGTTGATGCTCATATGAACTATGTTTTCAGCTCAAAAATGTCCAATTTCATCACAATTAATGCTATATTTTCATGTCACAAATGGCCAAGTTCTATTTGAACTGAATTTACCTGAAAAACAAATATTCTATTCTTTTACATTCCCCAGTTTTTCTTACCAGATTCTCTCCTACATATCACATGTTTTATTTTTACAGGTTCAATATGGAGTATGGTGCTGATCCATCCTGCTTATGTTCCACCAATACATACATGAAGAATGTCACACGTCACTTTTTAAATCAACAGTTTTCTAATAATAAGCATTTTTATAAAGAAATAACAATTCCATATTGTTATTAACTCATTAGTATGATGATAAACTATACAATAAATAATCCTGATCCTAGTTTTTGCACAGGGATCATTAGTGTAAACGCTGACATGGCTGCAGAGCATCAGTATGATGGGATCTGTAACAACCATGTCACATTTGTCCACTGACACATTTAGTGTTTTTGTGTCAGCTGGTATTGTTTTACATCCACAATACAAACATTTATGAATAAGAGGAGAATTAGCAATAGTAAGTCTATAAGTTTATTCCTAATAAAGTACTGGTACTGACCAGAGCATCATGGGTAATGTCACGTCCGTCCACCAGCAAAAGTTTTCACATACACGTGCTATTCAAATCCAATATTTCTGAAAATAGAGCTTCCACTGTCAAATAATATCAGTAGTCTGTGCACAAATGGATTAGCATTATTTCAACACAGTTCTATCCATTTCTTACAACTTTTTTTTTTGGACAAAAATGGCCACTCATTTGACCCTCGAAGTAAACTTTAGCCAAAATGGTCACATCCTTAACCTGAATACAGAAACTGTACCAATAATTTGCTGTGGGATATAAATACTAAAGTAAATACCGTCTAATAAATCCTACAGTATAGTTTCCTTTCAGACGCTGTAACCCTGTTGGTTGGTGGTTTAACTGTGTAATAAACTCCTTCCTGTCGTTCAAACACATGAGCTCCGGTACAAACACACGTCGGCTTTTCTACATTCCGTCACTCTGGTGGATTGACGCTCATCTTCCACCGAATTTATGCACAATCCAGTTCTAAACGATCCCCCTTTTTTTCTGTCACAGTGGAAGCAGATCGCTGGGTACAGAATGAGTCACAAATGCGAGTGTTTAGCAGCAGAACACCAGCTGTTTCTCAGGTGGAGGCTCAGTTAAAGTAGGAGTGATAAAACCCAGACGGCAGCGTCAGAAGTCAGCAGGCTCTAAAAGGCTTTTGTTTGACTGCGCCTCATTTGCTAGCATGTATTCTGTGGCAGCGGCGCAGGGATAAATACGTGTTTTGTTGTTGTTTCTACAGAGGAAAAAGGGAAAAGAGGGGGTAGGGGGTGGTGGGGTAGTGGGTGGTGGGGGGGAGGGGAAAGGGGAGGGGGGGGTCTCTCCTGGAAGGTGAGTGGGAGCTATCCTTGACGACTATGAGGCACCTTTATCTTTTGCCTTTCTTCTTCCTGATAAGCAGCTCCAGAGCCAATCATGTGGAACTTATAACTTAGACATGTGAAAGTGAAGTTTTCACTGAGGTAAGGAAGAGTAGGAGGAAGAGGAGGGGGGAGGGGGGGGTGAATAATAAAGTTTCCTCCAACCTCCACTAAACTTTCTGCTGTTTACATATTCAGCCTCTGTCTGTCTGCGTTGGCAGGAAAAACGGTCGGTGATCTCAACGGATCTGAGCCCGTGGTCCGCTCTGGCAGTGAGCTCGGCCTTTGTGCAGGCGGTGGGCAGCGGGTGAGAGCCCACAGCACACACAAGCACCTGAACGCACCACACACAACAGCAGCTCCAGCACACACAAGAAAAAGAAACACATACAGACGGCGGTGGGCAGCGGGTGAGAGCCGCCAGCACACACAAAAAACAGCTACAGACGTGCACCTGAACGCACCACACAACAAACACATACCAACAGCAGTGGGCAGCGGCTAAGAGCCCACAGCAGACACAAGCACCTGAACGCACCACACACAACAGCAGCTCTAGCACACACAAGAAACAGCTACAGATGTGCACCTGAACGCACCACACAACAAACACATACCGACAGCAGTGGGCAACGGCTAAGAGCCCACAGCGCACACAAGCACCTGAACGCACCACACACAACAACAGCTGCTCCAGCACACACAAGAAAAAGAAACACATACAGACGGCGGTGGGCAGCGGGTGAGAGCCGCCAGCACACACAAGCACCTGAACGCACCACACGCAACAGCAGCTCCAGCACACACAAGAAACAGCTGCAGACGTGCACCTGAATGCACCACACACAACAACAGCAGCTCCAGCACACACAAGAAACAGCTACAGACGTGCACCTGAACGCACCACACACAATAAAAAGAAACACATACTGACGGCGGTGGGCAGCAGGTGAGAGCCACCAGCACACGCAAGAAACAGCTACAGATGTGCACCTGAACGCACCACACAACAAATACATACAGACAGCGGTGGGCAGTGGGTGAGAGCCGGCAGCACATGCAACAAACAGATACAGAATTGCACGTGAATGCACCACACACAAGAACAGCTCCAGCACACACAAGAAAAAGAAATACATACAGATGAGTACCTGAACTAACAAACACATACAAACGGTGGTGGGCAACGGGTAAGAGCCGCCAGCACACACACAACAAACAGCTACAGACATGCACCTGAACACATACAACAGCAGCTCCAGCACACACAAGAACAAGAAACACATACAGACGTGCACCGACAGTATGGAAGTAAATTGTGTCATCAGATTTTGAATTATAAAAGCCATTGAATTTCTACCACTAATTTTTTTTTTTTTTTTTTTTTGCACTGCAGTGCAAAAAAATTCAGATAATTAATTTCAGTGCAAAAAAATTCAGATGCTTAATTTCAGTGCAAAAAAAATTCAGATACTTAATTTCAGTGCAAAAAAAATTCAGTAATACAAATTCAATGTCTTTTATAATTCAAAATCTGATTACACAGATTTACTTCCATACACTAGCAGACACAAGAAACACATACAGACGTGCACCTAAACACACCACACACAACAGCAGCTCATGCAGCCACTGGCACAGGGACGGAGTCCAGCAACGCACCTCGGCCATGTCACCGTGGAAACAGCCATGTCATTTAAGATAACCAGTGGAGTCAGACCACAGGGTCTGCACAGTCCACAAACACAGAACATGGACCTACTGAGGAACCTTCAGCCAGTCCATTAGAGCAGGGGGGTCAGACATGTGACCTGTGGGCCAAAACCAGCCACCAAAGGGTCTAAACCCACCATCCAAAGGGTCCAATGCCAGTATCAATATTCAGTCTGTTCTTAACTGTTGTGTGTATTTGTAGATCCACTGTTTCTGTACATTATAAGGAACATGTATAAATAATAAACTGAGGCTGAATATTTGTCCAATAACACTGATTTTTCTTAAGAAATTCCAGGTTGTTCATGTTATTCACATTTTTCTAAAGGATACTTTGTAGATGTAAACATTTTCATCTTCTAATTTGAGGGTTTGATTTTTTTTTTTCTCTAAACCAGAGAACAGTTTGGAGTTGACATTATTCAGAGGTTATTCTGTTAATATTTAACACATTTTTTTACTCGGACCTGTTTTGGATCATATTGGGCTGAATGTGGCCCATGAACTAAACCCTGCATTAGAGACGTAAGAACGTTACACCCATGTAGTTGGGATGGGAATCAAGAGCCGGTTCTTCTTGAGAACCGGATCCCAGTAGCTAGATTCCTTGGAATTGTTTGCCGGTCCAAACAGACCACACCAGGTCCTAACAGACCACACCAGGTCCAAACAGACCACACCAGGTCCAAACAGACCACACCAGGTCCAAACAGACCACACCAGGTCCTAACAGACGACACCAGGTCCAAACAGACCACCCCAGGTCCAAACAGACCACCCCAGGTCCAAACAGACCACACCAGGTCCAAACAGACCACCCCAGGTCCAAACAGACCACCCCAGGTCCTAACAGACCACACCAGGTCCAAACAGACCACACCAGGTCCTAACAGACGACACCAGGTCCACTGGAACACTGTCAAAGCTTCCATTTCTTCTAAAGGGTGGAATCCCTCCAATCTGCTCAAACATTTGTCCACAGCTTGTGATTCATTTGATTCGCTACTTAGCAACGCTTATGAATGTAGCAGCAGAGTGAACACCAGGCCGTCATCTGGGCCCATTTCCGGTTCCGGTGTGGGAAATAAACGTCGTACCCCCACAAATACAAGTTTCTGAAGGACGGGGAAAGGAAATGAGGTGCACAACAACGGGAGACGGGCAGAGTCGAACTGGTTCCACATAGTGGAAATGCACCAATAGAGGAATTAGTAAATAGTCTGTAGTTTCACTTTCACTGTGCCCCCCCCCCCCCCCCCCAAAACCAGGCCCAGCATCATCTGTTGTTATTATTTGTACATACTGTACAGTATATGTTATATTTTCTGTGCAGATGGAAATATAAGATAGTTAATGCAAACACACCTGTTTGTACTCTTTTATTGGCTCACCCAATGAGAATCAATAAGAGAATTGGATCGATAAGCAAAATTGATAATGGAATCGGAATCGTTAAATTCTTATCGATTCCCATCCCTACCACGTAGGCTGAGTACAAATGAGTCCAAACTCAAACTTTAAACACCTATACTACTGTATACAGTCCTATAGAGACAAAAGAAGAGCCGGTTTAATTAGTGCCAGGTCTTGATGTCTAATGAGACTTCAAGATGAGCGCCCCCGGCTGAAAACACATCAGCGTTCAGAAAAAAGGCCCTGGAATTGGAGCTGTGTAAAAAATCTGCAGTGCCGCAGGAGCAGAAACCCTGTGATGAAATCTACCATTTACTGTTGTGACAGGAAGCAAATGAGTACATGCTTGAGGATATGAGCCCAAGAGTGTGTAATTAAAAAAGGTAGGAATTTAAATATTGTTCGAAAGGATCCAAACAAATGGGCTCTTAAGGAACAGCAACTGTGATTTATGCGCCGACTCCAAGGTAAAGAAAGAGGACGAAAACACAACAGTCGCACCAATTCAGGAGGGAATGGTTAAAAAAAAAAAATACGCATGTGCCTGAAAATGTTGTTTATCATTCTTTTGCGTTGCATAAAACCCACAGTAATGATTACAAATGTATTAAGTTTGAAGTGGATTCAGGTGGATGGGGTTCAACACCTCATTTAGTTCCTTCAGTCACAAATGAATAAGGGGTGGGAGGAGCTTAAAGATGTCAATCTAATGTCAGTACACCTGCTTAAAAGTCACACTGGATGGATGAGCGGATGGACAAATGGATGAATGGATGGATGGATGGATGGATGGATGGATGATGGATGGATGATGGATGAATGGACGGACAGATGGATGGATGGATGGATGGATGGATGGACGGACGGATGGACAGATGGATGGATAGACGGGCGGACGGATGGATATCTGTCTATAGTCCATCCACCTGTCTTCTTTCTGTCCGTCCTCCTGTCCATCTGTCCGTCCTCCTGTCCTCCTGTCCGTCCTCCTGTCCATCTGTCCATCCTCCTATCCTTCTGTCCATCCTCCTGTCCATCTGTCCGTCCTCCTGTCTTTCTGTCCGTCCTCCTATCCTTCTGTCCGTCCTCCTGTCCATCTGTCCGTCCTCCTGTCCATCTGTCCGTCCTCCTGTCCTCCTGTCCGTCCTCCTGTCCTCCTGTCCGTCCTCCTGTCCTTCTGTCCGTCCTCCTGTCCTCCTGTCCGTCCTCCTGTCCGTCCTCCTGTCCATCTGTCCGTCCTCCTGTCCATCCTCCTGTCCTCCTGTCCGTCCTCCTGTCCTTCTGTCCGTCCTCCTGTCCTCCTGTCCGTCCTCCTGTCCGTCCTCCTGTCCATCTGTCCGTCCTCCTGTCCATCCTCCTGTCCTTCTGTCCGTCCTCCTGTCCTGTCCAGTCGCAGCAGCTCTTCTGTCCAGTTCTGCTCAGCCCGTCCTGTCCCAGTTCTGATGGAAACAGTCAGTCCAATTCCAAAAGGTCGCACACATCAGGTAGGTCTCTAACAGAACTGAGCCCTCATTATAGGCGCTGACCTGTGAAATATCACACAGCCTGTGAGCATGCTCAGCAAAATGATGCAATTTGAGCGGATGTCAGTGGCACCCCCCCCCCCCCCCCCTCCCTCGATGACCCCATCATCCTGGTCCAGAGCGACAGTGTGTGATCATCTTCTGTGATGGGCCCTGGTGTTCACTCCAGGGAATCCCCTCCACTGTGTTCACACACAAAATGACTTCACTTTAAACAGTCAAGTGGACACATCCACTGCAGGAGGAAGTGGAATTTGAACAATAGTCTGCCTCCACTTCTCATTTCTACATGTGCAGATCTACAAAGACACTAAACACCGAGGAACAGGCAGAAAAGAGTTCAAATTGGGCTGAATTTTCTTTAGACATTTCAGGTTGTTCATATTTGTTCAGGTTATTCACATTTTATTGTTACAGGACAGTTTGTAAATGTAAATATTTTCAGAATTTAATGCTATTTTTTGCACTAAAACAAAGACAAAAAATTTGAAGTTGTCATTATTTATAGATTTATAGGTCAGATTCAGGACCACATATGAATGTGGTCTGGGTCAGATTAGTGCTGTTCAGCCTGTCTTTAACAGATCAGATCCAGGTCACATATGGACACTAAAATCAGATTTGGACACATTTGGCTGCAGTCTGAACAGAGCCAAAATCACACTAGTAGAACACTTTCAGTATTACACACAATTATTTACAGAATTTAACACTAAAACAAAATGAAAATATCGATCAAAACAGTGAAAACAAAAAAAGGAAAACCCCAGGAAAACTGAACAAAAACACTCCGAGACAGAACTATCGCTATTATATACAATTATTTACTGAATTGTCCAGTAAAACACTGATAAAAGTCATAAAAATCTTCCATCTCTCTCTCACTGATTGCACTCTGCCGCTCTAAGCCCCACCCACTTCCACCCCTCCCCCTCAGCCATTGCAGACCTCTACCCTCATGTGTTCTAGACCAATAGAAAGAACTCAACCTCAGATGCAGATGACGGTTGGATTCTTTCAATAGTTACGATGGTTTAAATAACGGTGGATGGTCGCTGTCGTCTTAAAGCCGATAAATAATGAATAAAACGTCCAACTGTTGCCCTTCGTCGAAGCGGTCGTCTTCTGGAAGCCGCTCAGCTGTGGCGGCCCCCCAGACCTCGCTGTCTCACGTCAACCTCGGCCTGTGATTGGTCTTTCACTTCCTAATTGAGATCAGAGCTCTGATAGGGTTTGAACAGGAACAGTCGGACAGAATATTTATCACTTCACAGGGAAAACGTCCCAAATGACGAGTCGAACGCTGTCTTTTTTCCGCAAAGGTCGAGGCGAGCGGCGGCAACACCTCAAAGCGCGGCCCGGTCGGTTCTGTCAATTTTAATGAACATCCTGACCTTAAACAATGAAAGCTGATCAGTCAGTGGATGCATAATTTTCAAAGGAGCCTTCACAGAAGCGTGGTAGAAGATGGGAAAAGAAATGAAGGCGAGGCGATTCATTGTTGACAATAAATCAACTCAGCAAAACAATTCTTCAAAGTTATTCAGCCTCTCTCTCATCTGGCCTCGGGAGTATTGTCCCTTTTTGGATGAAAATTTATCAAATATGACAAGGCCTGTGCTCATTTGCAGGTATTCAAACGTGGGTAAATTAACGCCAACAACAAAGTCAGGACGTATTTCCCTCCCTTCGGCGTCCAAATTTGACATGTTGTGTACTTGTACTTGTGCAGAACATGCCTATGCAGCAGCAGTTTTCTGTTCTGCGTCTTACAGAGGGCTGATTGAACTCATGTTCTCCTAATAGAACTGAACTGAACTGCTGAGGTAGAAAGAGGGGATCATCTGGATGTCTGCAACTTTTATCCAGCAGATATTCACATTGAACTGGGGATCAGACTGGTCAATTATTAAAAAATACATAAAAAATAGGTCCAACTCACTAGTCTCTTTTCCATGGTCTATCTGAGCTGGAAATTATTATTATTCACCTTTACAGTTTTTTCATGGTATTTGACATTTGACGTGTAAAATCACAGTCTGTTTTTGTCATTTCATTGATATTTTCCTGTATCTTAAAAATACAGGAAAAATCTGTAAAATGAACGGTAAAAATTCTGTTAAATTACAGATTTTTTTTACAGTGTGGACTCATTTTAGGGACGTACACCAAACAACTCTACTGCCATGGTGATCTGTCACTAGACTAAACAAAGAGTTTAGGTTTGGAGAATGGACAAGGACTGGACTGGAAAAGACAAATGTGCAACGTTTCTGTTTTTGCACAGTTTGTACAGTTTGCACTTTAATATTCTGAGGTGTTCGATGTCAACGGGCTCATTGCAGCCACTAAAATTGTTAAAATTTTCATCTTTGTTACCAAAATTAGTTTGCTGTTCTGAAAAAAAAAGTAACTTTATTGTCATAGTTGTAAGATAATTGTGTATGGAAGTAAATCTGTCATCAGATTTTGAATTATAAAAGCCACTGAATTTCTACCACTGACTTTTTTTTTTTTTTTTTGCACTGAAATTAAGTATCGGAATTTATTACCTCCGCCAAGGAGGTTATGTTTTTGCCAGGGTTTGTTTGTCTGTTTGTCTGTCCGTTAGTGTGCAACATAACTCAAAAAGTTATGGACAGATTTTGATGAAATTTTCAGGGTTTGTTGGAAATGGGATAAGGAAGAAATGATTAACTTTTGGGGGTGATCCGGAAGAAATCCTGGATTCTGGATCACTTTGAAATTTTTGTTAACATTGTGGTAAATGGGGCCAAAATTTACGTTTCCCAATATCTCGCTTAATTATTGACCAAAACTCATGAAATTTAACTCAGGAATTGACAATGGGGTCCTCTATCACATTTCAAAGGCTGATCCGGATCTGATCCAGAAGGCGGATTTTATTTTAAAAAATAAATGTAGGATTTGTATCACCGATTATGTGGGGAATTTTTGCGCTTGGCGGAGGTCTGCGCTCTCCGAGTGCTTTTCTAGTTGTTATTGTTATTTATTGTTTCTTTCAATAAAAGTTATAATTGTGCCACTGTTGCAATGTTGTTGGGATTGAGGGGGGCCTGGAGATTTTTTGTCCTCCAAAAGGGGGGCCCGAGAGAAAACGACGGAGAACCACTGTCCTAATAGAACTGAACTGCTGAGGTAGAAAGAGGTGATCATCTGGATGTCTGCAACTTTTATCCAGCAGATACTCACACTAAACTGGGGATCAGATTGGTCAATTATTTAAAAATAAATAAAAAATAGGTCCAAATCATTAGTCTCTTTTCCATCATCCATCTGAGCTAAACTGCCCCCATATTTATATAAATGTGCACTGTAAAAAAAAAAAAAAAAAAAAAACGTAAAAAAAAAAAAAAAAAAGGGTATTATTCCGGCAGCAGGGGTGCCGAAAAAGTACTGTTAAATAACGGAAAATAACCATCTCATAAAAATACAGTAATTCTTCCATAATTAAAATACCGTTTTTTGCCCTAACTTTACATGAGATTTTGCTTTTTTATTTTTTTTGGACTTTTTAATGTTTAATAAAGAATATTTACTTGTTTATGTTTATGTTTATGCATTTGGCAGACGCTTTTTTCCAAAGCGACTTACAGGGGAAAACCAATTAAATCACTCACTCAATCAATCAAATTTTATTTATATAATGCCAGATCACAAAAAAAGTTATCTCATGACACTTTATATATAGAGTTGGTCAAAAACCAGACTCTAAGCCAATTACATGTATTAAAACAATCAAATTACCTATAAATATATATATAAATTCGGATTCTGTTGGGTTTCTGTAAATTGACTTAGAGTCTGGTTTTGACCAACTCTATATATAAAATGTCAAGAGATAACTTTTTTTTTGTGATCTGGCGCTATATAAATAAAATTTTTGATTGATCGAGTGATTTAATTGGTTTTCCCCTGTAAGTCGCTTTGGAAAAAAGCGTCTGCCAAATGCGTAAACATAAATAATTTCCAATGAGACTCAGTTGTACAATCCACTGATAAAAACTGTATTTGGACAGTTTATCAGTGGTTATACATGTTATACATTCACAAAAATACATTTATTCAACATTTTTGTTGTGAAACCTCCTGTAATTACACAAGATATTTGTCAATTAACAAACATGTCTTGTTAAACTTACAGAACAAATACTTCTTTTATGGTTAATTGTCAGTTTTATTTTATCTCGTTTTTTTTTTTTTTACAGTATTAAACTTTAAATTAACAGTTTAATCTCATGAATAGAAAATAAATATTTGTGAAATTACGATACATTTGCAAATGTATTTTAACTGTATTTTTCTGTGAAAAAAAATTCTTTTAAAAAAATGGAAATTTTATGGTTATTCACAGTTACAGTTTTTTCATGTTATTTTACATTTGACATGTAAAATCACAGCCTATTTTTGTAATTTCATTGATATTTTCCTGTATCATGAAAATACATGATAATAATAAACGGTGAAAATTCTGTTAAATTACAGATTTTTTTTACAGTGTGTTCCAAACAGAAGTGTGTAATGTTGGTTTTTCTATTCAGTCCCAAATGTGCTGATTAGTTTATTTATTCTGTTATATGCTTTTATGTTTTTTATGTGATAGGTAGGAAACACATTTTATCTTTTAATTCTACTTTCTTTTTAATCAAATTTATTATTAGCTGTTTACCTTCTGCATTTATTTATTTATTTATTGTTGCCGTGGTTATGACTGTTTCTGTGGAGCAGTGACTGTATTTAGAATTTACCCTTAAAAAGATTAAAAAAGGAAATCTATCTATCTATCTATCTATCTATCTATCTATCTATCTATCTATCTATCTATCTATCTATCTATCTATCTATCTATCTATCTATCTATCTATCTTTCTTTCTTCACCCCCATTCTCCTCATCATATAACTCAATATAATAATGTTTTAAATTCTCACTCCTGTCCTTAGACTTCAAACCAGAACAATGACTAAAACTGACCTAAACCAAATTAGAATAAACTCATTATTACAGTATTGACATTATAGAACCAAAATGTGTGTGAAAAATAGAAACAAAGTACCTTCCTGGTGGTGTTACCACGGGTAACACTTAACTGTTAACTGACATTACAATAATTACAGACCAACAAAGGTAAGAATAAAACTACAATAGCACAGATGATAAAATGGCAGCATAGACCAACAATAGGAAGAACAACAGCAGAAGGGAAAGGACAACACATGTCAACTAGACCAGGAACAATAAGCACACATTAACATTTAAGACAGAATACAGATGGAACAGCAGTATTAGGACCCTCTGTCTGTATACTGGGACCAGACCATCTGTTTAGAGAGCAGGTTAACATTATAACAGAAGAACATTAACAGTTTAACAGAATAACATCAAATTATAAAAATATTTACATTTACAAATTATCTCGTAAAAATAAAATGTGAATAACCTGAACAAATATGAACAACCTGAAATGTCTAAAGAAAATTCAGCCCAATTTGAACAACAAAAACACTCAGAGCGTGCAGACCGCCAAGACAGATCTGCCCCCCCCCCCCCCCCCCCATCCCCACCAAAATTTTATCATTTCTTCCTTGTGCCAGTATCAACATTTCCTGAAAATTTCATTGAAATCCATCGATAACTTTTTGAGTTATCTTGCTAACAAACAAACAAACACACAAAGCAAAGTGATCACAATACCTCCTGGCAGAGATAACTCTGTTCTGCCTGTTCCTCAGTGTTTAGTGTCTTTGTAGATCTGATCCATAATACACATGTAGAAATGATAAGTTGAGGCAGAATATTGTTTACTGATTTTTCTGAAGAAATTTCAGTTTTTTCAGGTTGTTCACATCATTTTTGTTTGGATAGTTTATAAAAGTAAGTATTTTCATAATTTGATGTTATTTGTTGCACTAAAACAAAGCATAATAATCTATAAATAATGACAACACCAAATTTTTGTCTATGTTTCAGTTGCAAAAAAACGCATTAAATTATAAAAATATTTACTTTCATAAATTATCAAAACAAAAAAGATGTGAATAACCTGAAAAAACTGAAATGTCTGAAGAAAATCCAGCCCAATTTGAACTATTTTCTTCCTGTTCCTCATTGTTTGGTGTCTTTGTAGATCTAATCCATAATGCACATGGAGAAATGATAAGTTACTACTCAAAAATCACCCAAATTCACTCAAAAACTACCCGAAAACCACCTAAAAATTACTCAAAAACCACCTAAAAATCACACAAAAACCACCTAAAAAGAACACCTAAAAACCACCTAAAAATCACCCAAAAATCACCTAAAAACCACCTAAAAATCACCCCAAAACCACCTAAAAATCACCAAAAAAAACCCACCTAAAAACCACCTAAAAACCACCTAAAAAACCACCTAAAAATCACCCCAAAACCACCTAAAAATCACCAAAAAAACCCCACCTAAAAACCACCTAAAAAAACCACCTAAAAATCACCCCAAAACCACCTAAAAATCACCCAAAAACCACCTAAAAACCACATAAAAATCACCCAAAAACCACCTAAAAATCACCAAAAAACCGCCTAAAAATCACCCAAAAATCACCTGAAAACCACCTAAAAATCACCCAAAAATCACCTAAAAACCACCTAAAAATCACCCAAAAAAAAACACCTACAAACCACCTAAAAATCACCCAAAAACCACCTAAAAATCACCAAAAAACCGCCTAAAAATCACCCAAAAAACACCTAAAAACCACCTAAAAATCCCCCCCAAAACCACCTAAAAATCACCCAAAAAAACCACCTAAAAATCACCCAAAAACCAACTAAAAATCACCCAAAAAACACCTAAAAAACACCTAAAAATCACCCCAAAAAACACCTAAAACCCACCTAAAAACCACCTAAAAATCACCTAAAAACCACCTAAAAATCACCTAAAAACCACCCAAAAATCACCTAAAAACCACCCAAAAATCACCTAAAAACCACCTAAAAATCACCTAAAAACCACCTAAAAACCACCTAAAAACCACCCAAAAACCACCTAAAAACCACCCAAAAATCACCTAAAAACCACCTAAAAATCACCCAAAAACAACCTAAAAACCACCTTACACTTATTTTTTTTTAAGAAATTTCTTTTTTTTTTTCAGGTTATTCACATCTTTTTTGTTTGGATAGTTTATAAAAGTATTTTCATAATTTAATGTTGGTTTTTTTTTGCAGTAAAACACAGACATAAATGTGCAGTTGTCATTACTTATATGTTATCGTGTTATTATTTTACTGGTTCGGCCCACTGCAGATCAAATCCTACTGAACGTGGAACCTGAAAGAACATGAGCTGCAGACCCCTGCTCTATTAGATTCCGTTGCTTTGCTGCTCGGGTGCTCGGTAGCCTCCAGTCGCGGCCCACGCTAGCGTCTGTTAGCATCCATCCTGTTCCAGCTGTTCTCCGCAGCCTTGCCATCCACCTGACATCTCCTCCTCTACAACCCTCGGGCGTCTGATTAAGTCTTGCTAAACTCCTACTGGTCCGCTCTGTACTTTTGCCCTGTGAATATAATGTGGTGGATTAGAAGTGTGAAACAGATAATAGACTCTCTGAGGTCTGTTACAGATGACTTTCTGACAGTTTTTCGTGTGAGATGACGGATGATTCAAAGGGACGAGGCTTTGGACCCGTCTGATCTGATCTGCCGTTACCTCCGGCGCTGACCCAAGGAGAGAATGTCAACTGTGGTTCTGCGCCTCATTTCAACCATTAGTGTCAGAAGTGCTAATTACAGCTACGACAAAGGCTTCCCCTGCTTCTGTCACTTGTCGTCAAGCCTTTCCTTTAGCCCTGGGCTGTCCCACTCATTTGAGTTCAGGTTCCACATTCAGCCCAATGTCATCTGAAATGGGCCCAACTGGTGCAATAAAAGCATAAGAAGAGATAAATGATGACAACTGCACTTTTTCCTTTTTGTTTTAGTGCAAAAACACACAGTCGATTATGAAAATATTTATATTTACAAAGTATCCAAACAAAAAACACATAAAAAACCTGGGAAAAAAAAGACATTTCTTCAGAAAAATAAGTACGGTTTTAACAATATTCTGCCTGAATGTCATCATTACTACATGTTTATTACAGATCACATCTTTGGGTTTTTTTTAGTTTTTTTAAAAAAAATATATATATTTATTTGCACAACAACAAATCAAACATTAGGACAAGCAAAGAAACAAGTTATGCAGGTGAGATCAGAAAACCCTGTGGAGCTAATAAAATTAATCTCACCTGCACAATTTGTTTCTTTGCTTGTCCTAATGTTTGATTTGTTGTGCAAATAAAAAAAACATAAAAATAAAAAAATAAAGATGTGGTCTGTAATAAACATGTAGTAATGATGAAGTTCAGGCAGAATATTGTTAAAACCGCACTTATTTTTCTTAAGAAATGTCTTTTTTTCCAGATTATTCATGTGTTTTTTGTTTAGATACTTTGTAAATATAAATATTTTCATAATTGAATGTGTGTTTTTGCACTAAAAAAAAAAAGGAAAAACTGCAGTGGTCATCATTTATCTATTCTTATGCTTTTATTGCACTTATTCAATTATGAAAATATTTATATTTACAAAGTATCCAAACAAAAAACACATGAATAACCTGGGAAAAAAAAGACATTTCTTAAGAAAAATAAGAGCGGTTTTAACAATATTCTGCCTGAACTTCATCATTACCACATGTTTATTACAGATCACATTTTTGTTTTTGTTTTTTTGTTTTTTTTTAAAAATATATATATTTCTTTGCACAACAACAAATCAAACATTAGGACAAGCAAAGAAACAAATTATGCAGGTGAGATCAGAAAACCCTGTGGAGCTAATAAAATTAATCTCACCTGCACAGTTTGTTTCTTTGCTAGTCCTAATGTTTGATTTGTTGTGCAAATAAATACAAAAAAAAAAAAAAAGAAAAAAATAAAGATGTGGTCTGTAATAAACATGTAGTAATGATGAAGTTCAGGCAGAATATTGTTAAAACTGCACTTATTTTTCTTAAGAAATGTCTTTATTTCCAGATTATTCATGTGTTTTTTGTTTAGATACTTTGTAAATATAAATATTTTCATAATTGAATAAGTGCAATAAAAGCATAAGAATAGATAAATGATGGCAACTGCAGTTTTTCCTTTTTTTTTAGTGCAAAAAAACACCTAAAAATCACCTAAAAACCACCTAAAAATCACCTAAAAAGAACACCTAAAAACCACCTAAAAACCACCCAAAAAAACCACCTAAAAATCACCCAAAAAACACCTAAAAAACACCTAAAAATCACCCCAAAGCCACCTAAAAATCACCCAAAAACCACCTAAAAATCACCCAAAAACCACCTAAAAACCATCTAAAAATCACCCAAAAACCACCTAAAAACCACCCAAAAACCACCTAAAAATCACCCAAAAACCACCTAAAAACCACCTAAAAATCACCCAAAAACCACCTAAAAACCACCTAAAAATCACCCAAAAATCACCTAAAAACCACCTAAAAATCACCCAAAAACCAACTAAAAATCCCCCAAAAATCACCTAAAAACCACCTAAAAATCACCTAAAAACCACCTAAAAACCACCTAAAAATCACCCAAAAACCACCTAAAAATCACCCAAAAATCACCTAAAAACCACCTAAAAATCACCTAAAAACCACCCAAAAACCAACTAAAAATCCCCCAAAAATCACCTAAAAACCACCTAAAAATCACCTAAAAACCACCTAAAAACCACCTAAAAATCACCCAAAAACCACCTAAAAATCACCTAAAAACCACCTAAAAATCACCCAAAAACCACCTAAAAATCACCCAAAAATCACCTAAAAACCACCTAAAAATTACCCAAAAACCACCTAAAAAGAAATGTCTTTTTTTTCCAGATTATTCATGTGTTTTTTGTTTAGATACTTTGTAAATATAAATATTTTCATAATTGAATAAGAAATGTCGTTTTTTCCAGATTATTCATGTGTTTTTCGTTTAGATACTTTGTAAATATTAATATTTTCATAATTGAATGTGTGTTTTTGCACTAAAAAAAAAAGGAAAAACTGCAGTTGTCATCATTTATCTATTCTTATGCTTTTATTGCACTTATTCAATTATGAAAATATTTATATTTACAAAGTATCCAAACAAAAAACGCATGAATAACCTGGAAAAAAAAGACATTTCTTAAGAAAAATAAGTGCAGTTTTAACAATATTCTGCCTGAACTTCATCATTACTACACGTTTATTACAGACCAGATCTTTGTTTTTTTTTAGTTAAAAAAAAAAAAAAATCATTTACACAACAACAAATCAAACATTAGAACAAGCAAAGAAACAAATTGTGCAAGTGAGATCAGAAAACCCTGTGGAGCTAACAAAACTAATCTCACCTCATTAGAGCATTAGCATAAAGAAAGACAATAGGAATAAAACAATAATATACAAAGTACAACAAAAATATCTAATCTACAAAGGCACAAAACATTAAATAACAGGCAGAATATTAGTACAATTACACTGAACTTACTTTAGCAAACTATCCTTTATCAATAAAATGGGAATATAGTGTATAAATGATAAGTTGAGGCATAATATTGTAAAATCGCATAAATTTTTCTTAAGAAGTGTCGGTTTTTTCAGGTTGTTCACATCTTTTTTTTTGTTTGTTTGGATGGTTTGTAAATGTAAATATTTTCATCATTTAACTTTTTTTTTTTGCACTAGATAGCACATTATCTATAGGTTAATATCCTATTCGTTTCCGTTTAGATCACAGTTGGTCTGAATGTGGAACCTGAACTAATGCTGCCTTCCAGGTCGGTTTTTGAGTCCGTAAGTCACGACTTCAAACCACGACTCACTGCTTTGCAACGTTCCAGGCAAGTCACGCTAAACTGCCTGAGCGCAAGGAATTGTGGGAGTTAGATGTAAAACAAACCAGCATGGTGGACCGTACATTATGTTCATTTATAGTCATTTCTATCCCAAAGGTGTTTGTTCTTTGCTTATTTGAGGGAAACAGAGGAGGAAAAATGGTACAAAGGCAAGAGAAGCTGTTCTACCTCTTATGTTATTTGTTTGGATTCATATCTGGTATTAATTTATTCTTGTCCTGACGTTAGAACAGCTGCTGATTATGCAGAACATTTGCAGATAAATAACGTCAGAGCAATACCTTTTTTTAATAAACAGTTTGGCATAAATACCGCATCCATGGGGGACGCCATTGTTATTTGACAACACTAGGATCACAATACGATATATCGCAATATAGCACGATACTGTTAACAAGGCGATATTTTTTGTTTGGTTTCTTTTTTCTGAAAGATTATTTCCTGGAAAAACTAATAGTGCAGCATTTGGATAAATAAAGTTTGAACAAGCGGCTTTACCAGTACAAAAAAACACAAATAAATGAATAAATAATATTTTACAGACATTACAGTTTAAGATTCTGCTTAAATGTTTGTATTCTATTGAGAAAAGAATATATAGTGTTCAGTCCCTGAATCATCCAACATCAGAACATTATTTTTGTGCATTCCCAATAAAAAAAAACAAACCTTTGCCTTTCAGACAGTAAAAAGTGCTTTTAGGATGCTTGAATCATCCATTATTTAACAAAACAGCATTATCACTTAAAAAAAAAAAAACTACATTTATGACCTGCAGTATCACAATAGTACTTTTGTAGTAAACAAACAACAGAACAAAATACCCATGTGAATATAGAGATGAAAGAGTTTGAAAAACAAAAATGAACCGCCACCATGTCTACATTTGAATCAATACCTAAAAATATCGATACAGTATTGTGAAGTGAAATATCGTGATATATTGCAACACCGATATTTTCCTACACCCCTGGTTATGAGTAGGGGCGGTTAGAAAATATCTGTTCTGCAATATATCACGATATTTCATTTCACAATACTGTATCGATATTAAAAAGTACTGTATCGATATTTTAGGTATTTATTCAAATGCAGATATTGTGGAGGTTCATTTTAGTTTTTTATTACTTTTCTTTTTTGTTTACATTTTATTTATTATTATTTTACACTCTTTTATTCAGTAATGTTTGTTCCTTTGTTGGGATTGAACTAAAATACTGTTCTGATGTTAGTTCTGAACTAACAGAATACGAACATTTGAACAGGATCTGAAACTGTAATGTCTGTAAAACAGAATTTCAGTTTGAACACAGGAACATTTTGTGATATAACATTAGATCCTGTTGGGATCAAATAAAAATGTGTTTAGTATTTGTGCAGATTTCTGCTGTAATTCAATTCTTCAAGGAAATAATCATTAAAAAAAAGAAACAAATAAAAAATTGCCTTTTTAACAGTATCATGATATATTGTGATATATCGTATCACAACCCTATTATTATGATTTGTATCGTATCACTAGATTCTTGCCGATACTCAGCCCTAGTTACAGGCGGACTGGAACGCAGCATGAATCCAGTTCAACATCCTGAACTGTTCTTCAGTGTAATGGGTGGGACTGGACTGTTTGATGGGCCAGTTTTGGCCCATGAGGGGCCGTACGTTGGACCCCCCGCCTCCTCCATACATTGTGTTCTGTATCCACTGTGTACTTCAGGTACCTTTAAAACATATCTGACCTTTATAGCCCATTTTGCAATGAAAAGCTGTTCTAGGACTCCATTAACTTTGTTAAAAAAAAAAAAAAAAAAAAAAAAAAGAAAATTGCCTTATTTTCTGTGCCGTGGAAATACCTGAAAGTTTAACAGTTATTACGTTTTCTCCATGGCCTCAAATGGTTCAATCAATATCTGTGAAAATCAACAATTCTTCCCCCAATAGATGCTGAAATGATAAGAGCGTAGCACCCATGAACAAGTGCCTTTCATTTTATCCTCCAGGGGAACCTCGCTGTACTCTGAGTCGTTTTCTCCCATTCCATTATGGCGTATTTTCACATAAAATGATCAGGCATTTGAGTCTAATTATTTTTATATAATTGGTCATGTTCTCGCCTTCAGCAAATTAATGCTGATCTGATAAAAAAAGAGCATTCTCTTCGCTCTTCTCTGTCCCTTATTACCATCCTGATTATGGTGGTAATGATGTTTGGTATGCAGACATGTTCATTGTGAGCAGGATAACCGCCTGGAATTAGCACAGCCGTAGAAAATCAGACTGATGACCAACTGTCGGGAACGACTGTCGGAGACGTTGTGCACAGCACTAGTTGTTTTTAGTCTGGAACATGATAAGTCATCTAAGATACATTGATTTTACAGGAACAGGTCGATTCTGTATTAACAGAGGGGAGCGCAGGTGTGTGAGTGGAGACACAAGTCAAACAGAACATCAGCTCAATGAAACTTTATTTACACTGTAAAAAAAACTGTAATTTAACACAATTTCACTGTTTATTTTACAGATTTTTCCTGTATTCTCAAAATGCAAGAAAATATTAATGAAATGACAAAAACAGACTGTGATTTTACATGTCAAATGTAAAATAACACGAAAAAAACTGTAACTGCGAATAACCATAAAATTTCCATTTTTTTAAAAGAAATTTTTTTCTTTTTTCCACAGAAAAAAACAGTTAAATACATTTACAAATGTATCATAATTTCACAAATATTTATTTTCTATTTATGAGATTAAACTGTTAATTTAAAGTTTAATACTGTAAAAAGAAAATAACAAAACAAGATAAAATTACTGACAATTAACTGTTAAGAAGTATTTGTTCTGTAAGTTTAACCAGACTTGTTTGTTAATTGACAAATATCTTGTGTAATTACAGGAGGTTTCACAACAAAAATGTTGAATAAATGTATTTTTGTAAATGTATAACATGTATAAGCACTGATAAACTGTCCAAATACAGTTTTTATCAGTGGATTGTACAACTGAGTCTCATTGAAAATTATTTATATATATATATATATATATATATATATATATATATATACAGGGTGGGGAAGCAAAATTTACAATGAACATTTAGTTGTTTTTTCTCAGCAGGCACTACGTCAATTGTTTTGAAACCAAACATATATTGATGTCATAATCATACCTAACACTATTATCCATACCTTTTCAGAAACTTTTGCCCATATGAGTAATCAGGAAAGCAAACGTCAAAGAGTGTGTGATTTGCTGAATGCACTCGTCACACCAAAGGAGATTTCAAAAATAGTTGGAGTGTCCATAAAGACTGTTTAGAATGGAAAGAAGAGAATGACTATGAGCAAAACTATTACGAGAAAGTCTGGAAGATACTATTAAAGAAGAATGGGAGAAGTTGTCACCCCAATATTTGAGGAACACTTGCGCAAGTTTCAAGTTTCAGGAAGCGTGTGAAGGCAGTGATTGAGAAAGAAGGAGGACACAGAATAAAAACATTTTCTATTATGTACATTTTCTTGTGGCAAATAAATTCTCATGACTTTCAATAAACTAATTGGTCATACACTGTCTTTCAATCCCTGCCTCAAAATATTGTAAATTTTGCTTCCCCACCCTGTATATTTATAGGTAATTTGATTGTTTTAAATACATGAAAATATTCTTTATTAAACATTAAAGTCAAAAAATATGCAAAATCTCATGTAAAGTTAGGGCAAAAAACTGTATTTTAATTATGGAAAATTATCGTATTTTTATGAGATGGTTATTTTCTATTATTTTACAGTATTTTTTCTGCACCCCTGCTGCCGGAATATTACTGTTTTTTATGTTTTTATTTATTTATTTATTTATTTACAGTGTATAAAGCACTTTAAAAACAACAGAGTCAGCCAAGAACAAATAAAACACATAAAGAAATTAATAAAAAAATAATAAAAGTAATTACACATTAAAACAATAACAGCTAACCCCTTAACCCATGAAGACCCACAGCTAATTTAGTTATAATTTCATATGATTTTTCCTCAAAATTTAACCATTTATTCCGATATTATCTTCTGTATTTTGTGTTTTTTAATTGAAAATCATGTATTTTCTTATATTTAATTCACTGCTCATGTAGATGTTCATTAAAGCTCAGATTCAAGTCAAAGGTTATTCCATCAGACACACAGAAAAACTAAAGAAACTGTTTGAAAATAACTGAACACAAACCCAGTGTGTCCATCCACTGTCATTGATCCAACTCCATGGGTTTGACTGGGGAATCAATGTTGTAGAAGATGACGGTGTTTCCACGGTAACTATGGAGCCTCTGAACATCCAAATATGGTCATATCTGATGACCATGAAAAGATGAAGAACTGTATTTTACACCAATTATTGACATGGATTGATAGAATTAGCGGATCAACAGGAATGAAACAGTTTAGATCAGAAGATGGTTTAGGTTAAAGGTGGACGTTTGGGTCTTTCAGGGTTAAAGGTGGACATTTGGGTCTTTACGGGTTAAAGGTGGACATTTGGGTCTTTACGGGTTAAAGGTGGACATTTGGGTCTGTAAGGGTTAAAGGTGGACGTCTGGGTCTGTAAGGGTTAAAGGTGGACGTCTGGGTCTGTAAGGGTTAAAGGTGGACGTTTGGGTCTGTAAGGGTTAAAGGTGGACGTTTGGGTCTGTAAGGGTTAAAGGTGGACGTTTGGGTGTTTAAGGGTTAAAGGTGGACGTTTGGATCTTTCAGGGTTAAAGGTGGACGTCTGGGTCTGTAAGGGTTAAAGGTGGACGTTGGGGTCTTTAAGGGTTAAAGGTGGACGTCTGGGTCTGTAAGGGTTAAAGGTGGACGTTTGGGTCTGTAAGGGTTAAAGGTGGACGTTTGGGTGTTTAAGGGTTAAAGGTGGACGTTTGGATCTTTCAGGGTTAAAGGTGGACGTCTGGGTCTGTAAGGGTTAAAGGTGGACGTCTGGGTCTGTAAGGGTTAAAGGTGGACGTTTGGGTCTGTAAGGGTTAAAGGTGGACGTTTGGGTCTGTAAGGGTTAAAGGTGGACGTTTGGGTGTTTAAGGGTTAAAGGTGGACGTTTGGATCTTTCAGGGTTAAAGGTGGACGTCTGGGTCTGTAAGGGTTAAAGGTGGACGTTTGGGTGTTTAAGGGTTAAAGGAGGACGTTTGGGTGTTTAAGGGTTAAAGGTGGACGTTTGGATCTTTCAGGGTTAAAGGTGGACGTCTGGGTCTGTAAGGGTTAAAGGTGGACGTCTGGGTCTGTAAGGGTTAAAGGTGGACGTTTGGGTCTGTAAGGGTTAAAGGTGGACGTTTGGGTCTGTAAGGGTTAAAGGTGGACGTTTGGGTGTTTAAGGGTTAAAGGTGGACGTTTGGATCTTTCAGGGTTAAAGGTGGACGTCTGGGTCTGTAAGGGTTAAAGGTGGACGTTTGGGTGTTTAAGGGTTAAAGGTGGACGTTTGGATCTTTCAGGGTTAAAGGTGGACGTCTGGGTCTGTAAGGGTTAAAGGTGGACATTTATGTGTTTAAAGGTTAAAGGTGGACGTTTGGATCTGTAAGGGTTAAAGGTGGATGTTTGGGTCTTTAAGGGTTAAAGGTGGATGTTTGGGTCTGTAAGGGTTAAAGGTGGACGTTTGGGTCTTTCAGGGTTAAAGGTGGACTTTGGGGTCCTGTATAGAACCCCTGCAGACACATGTCCAGTTCCTCCTAAAGGCTGACTAGAACCCTGGAGCTTCCCCGTGTATTTAAACTCCAGCTGACACTAATCTCAGGGTGTGTTTGTGCCGGTGCCTCTGACATGCCGGGCCCTGAATCCTCCAGACGCCGGTGTATTGGAATGTCAGGTCTAGATGGACAGCTGCTCCCCTCGCTGCGGGATTATGGGTAAGTGACAGGGCTGGGAGTGCCGCCAAAGCTCACCTCCGACTCCAACCGCAGCACCGTCCCCGTTTCCACAGCACGGATAACGGAGCTCAGCTGATTACATCTGCCCTGCAGTTAAACTGTCACGGTGCGTTTAGCTCCGACGGCAGCGCCAGGGCTGAGGGGAGGCCGCACCACCCCACTTATTTACCCCTTAAACTGGGGTGTCCATGTGTATGTCCAGCATTTAAAGGGCCTGGGGGGGGGATCCGGTTGTTTTTCATAGTGGGGCTTTGCCACATATGTGCTGATAATATCTAGTTTAAATATGGATATATAAATATATTACTACTATATAGGACAACACACAATATTATATGTATTTATATATATTATATATGTATAAATGTTTTTTGTTTTTTTTTGTTTTGTTTTTTGTTTGTTTTTATTAATATCTGGTATTAATATCTAGTAGAATAAGTTGTAAATGGGTATTATCATATTAGTATATATAGGAAAAAGGATGTGTTGTTGTTGTTTTGATATTCACACAAAATAATAATTAGTATATAGTGATCATAAGGAATAGAAATTGGGGGTAGGAGTACATAAGTTTATACTTCTTCCTACTCCTTTTCAAGCATGTATAATTTCATTTTACTTATTTTGTTTATATTATTATTATTATTATTATTATTATTATTATTATTATTATTATCATTTATTTACTATTACTATTATTAGATTTTTATTTTTTGTTGTTTGTTTGCCTATCAATCATTTATGCACCAGTACTTATATTTTGTTGGTTGATTTTTGTTTTGATTTCATTGTCGACATGTTCAAAATAAAGATTTCATTTATTCATTCATTCATTTACCTACAACTGCAGACAGCCATCCTTCAGGAGTCTGGGTCTGCTCGAGGTTTCTGCCCGTTAAAGGGAAGTTTTTCCTCGCCACTGTCACCAATCACAAGTGTTTGCTCCTGAAGGATTCTGTTGGGTCTCTGTAAACTTAATTTGATTCTGATTTGAATTGATAAAGCACTTTGTGACTCTGTCTGTGAAAAGTGCTCTATAAATAAAATTTACTTTACTTTACTTACTTTACAACTACCTCTTCTTATTATTTGTGTCTTTTATTTTTGAGTCTACCGCTTTATCATCTCCACCAATCACCAGTTAAATAGAAACCACCCCCCCCATTCTATCCTGAGTCCAGTCCCTGCAGGGATCCAGGACTAGATGGGGGTCATTATCCAGACCCACTTTGAGTTCTGCTAAGTGTTAATTGACTGGAGGACAGTCCTGGTCCACTGTACACGGGTGCCAGGACTTCAGTCTCCAGCCTCCATTCATCTCCGAATGTCTCAGAGCTTTATTCTCAGAGGCTCGGACGACTGTCGGCTAACGACAAGCACTAATTAACACTCAGAGCCAGTCCAACGGTGGTTTAGTGACAGCTAATTAGACATGAACACACATCCTCCCTTTGACTGGTGGAAGGAAGGAAGGACTGGTGGGTCCAGTCCACAACGGTCCACAGAGGCTCCGGTCCACAACGGTCCACAGAGGGTCCAGTTCACAACGGTCCACAGAGGGTCCAGTCCACCAGGACACAACGGTCCACAGAGGGTTGGACAGTCTTCACAGAGGACTAGTGGACTTCTACACTGTCCACCGTCCACCATCTACTGTCCAATAAAAAGTTGTACATTCAATATCTGACTCCACCCCCTTTGGTTCTAAGTTCGTCACTGTCATCGTCACCATCAACATTATTATCATCATCATTGTCATCCTCATCATCATTGTCATCGTCATCATCATCATCGTAATCATCGTCATCATCATTGTTATCATCATCATCATCGTCATCATCATCATCATCATCATCATCATCATCATCAATGTCATCACCGTCCTCATCATCGTCATCATCCTCCTCCTCATCATCATCATCTTCCTCATCCCCTTGGTTTAAATCTTTTCCAGATGCACACTTTCATACATTAACATATTAAACTGCGGTGCTGATAACTGCAGGTACTTGGACTCAAACCTGTTTCCATGACTCCGGATCATGTACGTCTGTGTTGTTTCACATTCGTACTCTTCTATTTCTCTATTTGACGTGTTGGCTCTTAAACTAGAGGAGGAGTGTGTCCTCCAGCGTCTGTGGAGGCTGTTGTTCTGCCACACCAGTGAACCGACGGAAAACTCCTGAACCACACTTTCTTTTTCCGTTCTTCTGAGGCCTGCCTTCAACATAACATCACAGCCCGGTTATTTAATAATTAAACAAGTGGTTCCACACGAGTTTGATCAATAGTGCATGCTGTTAAAAGCCAGCGTTGTGTCTTACCACCGAATATCAAGGAACTTCAGATTCTTTGCAGTTACTCCAACACCAAAACACAGCTCTGTTTTTCGCCTCAGGGTCCAAATTATGCAGTTTCTGTCTAAATGTCAAGAATGGCCAGCAGTCACTTTGGCAACACTTATCTTTATTAAACTACCCCTTCAAGATAGGCCGAGGAAGCCAGCTCGAAAAAGCTGAGGTTTCTGTGCTTCAAGTAGTCGTCTCTAAAATCTAAAAAACAGCCCCCCACCACCCCCCCAAACACTGACATGAAAACATCCAAGATATAAACTACAACGGCATATTAGGGCCACGGAAGAAAATAAAAACACTTCTCACTTAGGGCTGTGCATCGGCAAGAATCTGACAATATGATACGAATCACAATACTGGGATCATGGTACGATATATCACGATTAGGAATGTAACGATATGAAAATTTCATATCACGGTTATTGTGACCAAAATTATCACGGTTATCATTATTATCACGGTATTACTGAAATTGTGCTTAAAATGTTCAAAAAGTACTAATACACAAACTGAAATGATATAACTAAGTTGTATTTTGAAAAAAAACAAAACAAACAAACAAAAAACCCAAAAAAGCAATAAAATAATAGCCACAATGTACTTTCTGTGGCAGAAACATTCAAATCTTAACATGTAAACATCAAACACACAAATGTCATTTAAAAATGGAACTTAATGGACACTGTTTGACCATTTTCCAGATCAAGTTTGTGGTGAAAGTGCGGTAATCAAATACGGTTATCATGATAATTACAATTTAAACAGTAATACTAACCATCAGGAATTTTACCGTGGTTTCTTGTTATTATACCGGTAATCGTTACATCCCTAATTGCGATTTATCACGATACTGTTAAAAGGGAAATATTTTTGGTTTTGTTTCATTTTTTGAAAGATTATTTCCAGGAAAAACTTAAAGTGCAGTTTTTGGATTAAAAAAAAAAGTTCTAACAGGCAGGTTTACTGGAACAAAAATCACACAAATAAATAAATAATGTTACACTGTAAAAAAAAAACTGTAATTTAACAGAATGTTCACTGTTTATTTTACAGATTGTTCCTGTATTTTCAAGATACGGAACAATATCAATGAAATGACAAAAACAGACTGTGATTTTACATGTCAAATGTAAAATAACATGAAAAAACTGTAACTGTGAATAACCATAAAATTTCCATTTCTTTAAAATAATTTTTGTCTTTACATATATATATATATATATATATATTTATTTATTTATTTATTTATTTATTTATTCTTTTTTTTTCTTCATATATACACATATATTTATTTATTTATTTATTTATAGGTAATTTGATTGTTTTAATACATGAAAATATTCTTTATTAAAAATTAAAAAGTCAAAAAAATATATACAAAATCTCATGTACAGTTAGGGCAAAAAACTGTATTTTAATTATGAAAAATTACCATTTAATTACCATTTTTATGAGATGGTTTTTTTCTGTTATTTTACAGTATTTTTTCAGCACCCCTGCTGCTGGAATATTACTGTTTTTTACGTTTTGTTTTTTTTTTTTTTACAGTGTACAGTTTAGATCAGGGGTCAGCAACCCTGGTCCTTGAAAGCCACTATCCTGCATGTTTTAGATGTTTCCCTCTTCCCGCACACCTGATGGTCATTATCAGGCTTCTGCAGAGCTTGATGACAGGCTTATCATTTGAATCAGGTGTGTTGGAGGAGGGAAACATCTAAAACATGTAGGATAGTGGCTCTCTATGACCAGGGTTGCTGACCCCTGGTTTAAATAAATATGAGATGGAGGTGGGATTTAATTAGTTTTCTTCTTCCCACTCCTTTTTGAACAATACATATTGAATTTATTTTGTTATTACTAGCGTACATGGCAATTGCTATTTTTGTCTTGATCAACTTTATTTATTAATGTATTTGCTTGGATATTAGTTCCTTGTACACAAATTTTTTTTTACTTTTTTCTACTGCTCAAAACAAATAAATGAATGAAATGAATGAATGAAATGACTTTGAAGACAGTTCCCATACATTTGGGTTCGTTTCGTCGTAAGAACCGAATGGATTTGGAGTAAATTACCTGTTTTGTTGAGGAGGAACTGACTGAAGTGGTCAAGAAAGAAAAGTGGGCTGGAGGAGAGGGTATACTCCATTACTTCATCAACAAGATAAAACACATTAAGGTATGTACATTTACATTAACCTAAACAAAAGATTTTTTTTTTTTTAATTACAACTTCATTCTCATAAAATTATGACTCTTTTCATGTTTGACTTGACTCTCAGAAAATTACGGTTTTATTCTCATAGTGACAAGTGTTTTTATTTTCTTATGTCGTCCTAATACACTGTTGAAATAAAATAGAATAGAATAGAATAGAATAGAATAGAATAGAATAGAATAGAATAGAATAGAAGTATCGTAATTTTCATGTGTTTGAAGAATCAGCACCACAGACAGCTCCCTCCCTCTTTCTCTCTGTCTGATTGACAACTGAAATTCAGATGAAATACAATTCTGTTTTATTTAGGCAGAAAATGCACACTCAAGTAGAAGGGTGAATCACTGAAGATGGGGGGGTACAATTAAAAAATAATTACAACTTCACTCTCACAAAATTATGACTCTTTTCAATTTTGACTTGACTCATAAAATTACAAGTTTTATCTCGATATTTTATGACTTTATTCTCAGTGACAAGTGTTATTATTTTCTTATGTGGCCCTAATACGCTGTCGAAATAAAATATAATAAAATATAATATAATATACTAAAATAGAATAGAATAGAATAGAATAGAATAGAATAGAATAGAATAGAATAGAACTAGGTTATGATTCATGTGTTTGGAGAATCAGCACCATGGACAGCTCCCTCCCTCTTTCTCTCTGTCTGATTGACAATTGAAATTCAGATGAAATACAATTCTGTTTTATTTAGGCAGAAAATGCACACTCAAGTAGAAGGGTGCATCACTGAGGATGGGGGGGGGAGTACAATTTAAAAAAAAAAAAAAATACAACTTCATTCTTGTAAAATTATGACTCTTCTCATGTTTGACTTGACTCTCATAAAATTACAGGTTTAATCCCGATATTTTACGACTACTCTCATAGTGACAAGTGTTTTTATTTTCTTATGTGGTCCTAATATGCTGTTGAAATAAAATATAATAAAATAAAATATAATAAATTGTAGTATAATAAAACATAATATAATATACTAAAATATAATATAATAAAATCAAAATATAATAAAATAAAATATAATAAAATGTAGTATAATAAAACATAATATAATATACTAAAATATAATATAATACAATCAAAATAGGTTCATTTTCATGTGTTTGAAGAATCAGCACCACAGACAGCTCCCTCCCTCTTTCTCTTTCTCTCTGTCTGATTGACAACTGAAATTCAGATGAAATACAGTTCTGTTTTATTTAGGCAGAAAATGCACACTCAAGTAGAAGGGTGCATCACTGAGGATTGGGGGAGGGGGAGTACAATTTAATTTTTTTTTGTTTTTTGTTTTTTTTTAAATACGACTTCATTCTCGTAAAATTATGACTCTTTTCGTGTTTGACTTGACTGTCATAAAATTATGAGTTTTATCTCAATATTTTATGACTTTATTCTCAGTGACAAGTGTTTTTATTGTCTTATGTGGCCCTAATACACTGTTGAAATAAAATATAATAAAATATAATAAAATATAAAACAATAGAATAGAATAGAATAGAATAGAATAGAATAGAATAGAATAGAATAGAATAGAATAGAAACTAGGTTCATTTTCATGTGTTTGAAGAATCAGCACCATGGACATCTCCCTCCCTCTTTCTCTTTCTCTCTGTCTGATTGACAATTGAAATTCAGATGAAATACAATTCTGTTTTATTTAGGCAGAAAATGCACACTAAGGTAGAAGGGTGCATCACTGAGGATGGGGGGGGGGGGGGGGGGTACGATTTTTTTTTAAAAAAAACTACAACTTCATTCTTGTAAAATTTTGACTCTTCGTGTTTGACTTGACTGTCATAAAATCATGAGTTTTATCTTGATATTTTACGACTTTATTCTCATAGTGACAAATGCTTTTATTTTCTTATGTGGCCCTAATACACTGTTGAAATAAAATATAATAAAATGTAATATGATAAAACATAATATATTAAAATATAATATAATATAATATAATATAATATAATATAATATAATATAATATAATATAATATAACATAATATAATATAATATAATACAATGAAACAAGGTTCATTTTCAAGTGTTTGAAGAATCAGCACCACAGACAGCTCCTCCCTCTTTCTCTTTCTCTCCGTCTGATTGACAACTGAAATTCAGATGAAATACAATTCTGTTTTATTTAGGCAGAAAATGCACACTCAAGTAGAAGGGTGCATCACTGAGGACTGGGGGTGCAATTTAAATTAAAAAAAAAAAAAATACGACTTCATTCTCGTAAAATTATGACTCTTTTCGTGTTTGACTTGACTGTCATAAAATTATGAGTTTTATCTCGATATTTTACGACTTTATTCTCAGTGACAAGTGTTTTTATTTTCTTATGTGGCCCTAATACGCTGTTGAAATAAAATATAATAAAATATAACACAAAATAATGTAATATAATAAAATACAATGTATTATAACATAATATAGTATAATAAAACCATTTATTTATTTATTTTTTGAGCAATTTTTAATATTTTATCATATATATGGGTTGTTTTTAGTTGGTGTTTTTAGGATCTTTTTTCTGTGTTTTTATTTTGTGCAGTGCATTTTGCAATTTCGTTCTGTAACAGCATCTGGGATGTTTTAACTGAATGACAATTAATAAATCGGAATCGGAATCTGAAAACTAGGTTACTATTCATGTGTTTGAAGAATCAGCACCATGGACAGCTCCCTCCCTCTTTCTCTTTCTCTCTGTCTGATTGACAACTGAAATTCAGATGAAATACAATTCTGTTTTATTTAGGCAGAAAATGCACACTCAAGTAGAAGGGTGCATCACTGAGGATTGGGGGAGGGGGAGCACAATTTAATTTTTTTTTGTTTTTTGTTTTTTTTTTAAATACGACTTCATTCTCGTAAAATTATGATTCTTTTCGTGTTTGACTTGACTGTCATAAAATTATGAGTTTTATTTCAATATTTTATGACTTTATTCTCAGTGACAAGTGTTTTTATTTTCTTATGTGGCCCTAATACACTGTTGAAATAAAATATAATAAAATATAATAAAATATAATAAAATATAAAACAATAGAATAGAATAGAATAGAATAGAATAGAATAGAATAGAATAGAATAGAAACTAGGTTCATTTTCATGTGTTTGAAGAATCAGCACCATGGACATCTCCCTCCCTCTTTCTCTTTCTCTTTGTCTGATTGACAATTGAAATTCAAATGAAATACAATTCTGTTTTATTTAGGCAGAAAATGCACACTAAGGTAGAAGGGTGCATCACTGAGGATGGGGGGGGGGGGGGGGGGGGGGGGGGGTACGATTTTTTTTTTTTTAAACTACAACTTCATTCTTGTAAAATTTTGACTCTTCGTGTTTGACTTGACTGTCATAAAATCATGAGTTTTATCTTGATATTTTACGACTTTATTCTCATAGTGACAAATGCTTTTATTTTCTTATGTGGCCCTAATACACTGTTGAAATAAAATATAATAAAATGTAATATGATAAAACATAATATATTAAAATATAATATAATATAATATAACATAATATAATATAATATAATACAATGAAACAAGGTTCATGTTCAAGTGTTTGAAGAATCAGCACCACAGACAGCTCCCCCCTCTTTCTCTCCGTCTGATTGACAACTGAAATTCAGATGAAATACAATTCTGTTTTATTTAGGCAGAAAATGCACACTCAAGTAGAAGGGTGCATCACTGAGGATTGGGTGTGCAATTTAAATTAAAAAAAAAAAAAAATACGACTTCATTCTCGTAAAATTATGACTCTTTTCGTGTTTGACTTGACTGTCATAAAATTATGAGTTTTATCTCGATATTTTACGACTTTATTCTCAGTGACAAGTGTTTTTATTTTCTTATGTGGCCCTAATACGCTGTTGAAATAAAATATAATAAAATATAACACAAAATAATGTAATATAATAAAATACAATGTATTATAACATAATATAGTATAATAAAACCATTTATTTATTTATTTTTTTGAGCAATTTTTAATATTTTATCATATATATGGGTTGTTTTTAGTTGGTGTTTTTAGGATCTTTTTTCTGTGTTTTTATTTTGTGCAGTGCATTTTGCAATTTCGTTCTGTAACAGCATCTGGGATGTTTTAATTGAATGACAATTAATAAATCGGAATCTGAAAACTAGGTTACTATTCATGTGTTTGAAGAATCAGCACCATGGACAGCTCCCTCCCTCTTTCTCTTTCTCTCTGTCTGATTGACAATTGAAATTCAGATGAAATACAATTCTGTTTTATTTAGGCAGAAAATGCACACTCAAGTAGAAGGGTGCATCACTGAGGATGGGAGGGCGGGTGGGGGGTGTCAAAAATCTAATCGGAAATAAATTAAAAAAGATGGGTTGGAATCTCCCTGAGTAGTAAACACATCTTTCTCACTCTGTTTTTCTCCACAACATTAATTTGAACCTTTTTTTTCCCTCCTGGTTTCCACTTGGGTTGGGCGATACGCCTCCAAAACTCATCAGAAAAACAGTCACATGTGTTATCTATTCAACACACACACACACACACACACACACACACCAGACGGTTAGTGTCTAACACTGAACACACTGTGCATCTGAACGCTGGTCATGTAAACGTAAGAATGATTCAGTCCACTGTGTTGATTTACGTTGGCAAAAATCTGACGGTCTGCGCTGCTGTTAATGCCCTGGTGAAAAACTGCAGCACTAATGACAGCCCAGTGAAAGCAGATAATAGGACACGATGCCAACAACAGCCCAGTAAAAGCATCCAGCCCTGTTTCTACTGCTGTCGTTCTACAAACAGCTGATCTGAGGTCAGGACGCACCATTAAAAAAAGAAAAAAAAATCTGTAATTTAACAGTTTATTTTACAGATTTATCCTGTAGTTTTAAGACACAGGAAAATATCAATGAAATGACAAAAATAGACTGTGATTTTACACATCAAAAGTAAAATAACATGAAAAAATTAACTGTGAATAACCATAAAGTTTCCATTTCTTAAATGAATTTTTGTCTTTTTTCACAGAAAAATACAGTTAAAATACATTTACAAATGTATTGTAATTTCACAAATATTTCTTTCTATTTATGTGATTAAACTGTTAATTTAAAGTTTAAAACTGTAAAAAAAAAAATAATAAAATGAGATAAAATTACTGACAATGAACCATAAAAGAAGTACTTGTTCTGTAAGTTTAACAAGACTTGTTTGTTAATTGACAAATATCTTGTGTAATTACAGGAGGTTTCACAACAAAAATGTTGAATAAATGTATTTTTGTGAATGTATAACATGTATAAGCACTGATAAACTGTCCAAATACAGTTTTTATCAGTGGATTGTACAACTGAGTCTCATTGAAAACTATTATATATATATATATATATATATATATATATATATATATATATATGTAGGTAATTTGATTGTTTTAATACATGAAAATATTCTTTATTAGACATTAAAAAGTCAAAACAAAAAAACAAAAAAAAAAAAAAGCAAAATCTCATGTAAAGTTAGGGCAAAAAAAAACCTGTATTTTAATTATGGAAAATTCATTCACTCATTCATTCAAAATTACCATATTTTTATGAGATGGTTATTTTCCGTTATTTAACAGTATTTTTTTGGTGCCCCAGCTGCCGGAATATTACCGCTTTTTTGACTTTTTTTTTTTTTTTTTTTTTTTTTTTTGAAGTGCATGAACAGGAACATGTTTAGTTTGTGCAGCGTCGCCCCCCAAAAAAACTGAACAGCTCCTCATTGTCCATCTTTGATAAATATCAGCCACTGGGACAATGTTCAGAGTACAGAATTCAGACCACAGCACTGAATACACTGAACTGACACTGAACTGAGAAGTCACATGGTACATCTACCATGTAGCTCCGCCCACCTTCTCCAGCCTCACTGACTGCACAGAACAAAGAACACCATAAAACAGTGTTTTTCAACCTTGGGGTTGGGACCCCACGTGGGGTCGCCTGGAATTCAAATGGGGTCACCTGAAATTTCTAGTAATTAATAGAAAATTTTAACTTACTTCTAAAAATTTACATTATATAGCCTAAATGTTGCCTAAAATCAACATTTATTTGCAACATATTATAGCAAACTGTTACATGATCAAAAAGAAAATAATTTCAGCCAAAAAAAAGTCTCCATTTTGAATGTCTGGGGTTGCCTGAAATTTCTAATAATTTATAAAAAAAAAAAAAAAAAATTAAAACTTACTAACAAAAATTTACATTATATAGCCTAAATGTTGCCTAAAATTATCATGTATTTGCAATATAGTATAGAAAACTATTACACGATCAAAAACAAATTAATTTTAGCAAATAAAATGTCTCTGTTTTGAATGTCTGGGGTCACCTGAAATTTGTGATGTTAAAATGGGGTCAGAAGACAAAAAAGGTTGGAAACTTCTGCCATAAAACAACATACAGAGTATTTACAACAATAATTCATATTCTAGCGCTATAGAAATCTAACCCATTACTATTATCATTATTATTATTTGATACTATATACTACCACTAATTAGTCGTTTCTGCAGCAACAAGAGGATAATGAATTCATGGAGCAGGATCTGTGATTGGCTCTGGTATAAATGCTAACACTTGATTGGCTCTGTGGAAATAGACATATCCATATTTGGTGCCTCAGTACTGTGACAGTAGACAATGCCAAAAAAAAAAAAAAAAAAATGCCTAAAGGGGTAAAATAATACATATGGTAATTTCTTATATCTTGAACAAAGCAGATTCTAGTGATATTATCAATATGACATCCAGGCCTAGTTTGTACACCCAAACACCTTTTCCTCTGTCACAAGATGAATGTGCTGTAGTCCTCCGAAGACGACGACGACATTCCACTGATAAATACTGAGTCCAATCCAGGTCAGACCTTGGAACAACTGAACGTGTGATACACAGTCCAGTCCAGACCTGAACCTAGTCCAGTCCAGTCCAGTCCAGATATGAACACAGTCTAGTCCAGATCTGAACACAGTCCAGTTCTGAACACAGTCCGGTCCAGATATGAACACAGTCCAGTCCAGATCTGAACACAGTCCAGTCCAGGGGCCTCATGTATAAAGCGTGCGTACGCACAAAAACCTGGCGTACGCCCTTTTCCGCGCTCACGTTCAGATGTATAAAGAGTGAAATGACCGTGGAAATGTGCGCTCCTCCACACCAGCTCCATGTCTGGTGTACACACGTTTCTAGTGCTGTGGAACCATTGGCGACACTTAGAGGTGATACTGGGAAACTGTTAATAATGTGATAAAGGTCATTCCTCTGACTGATGTACACATCACAGATACACAGAAGAACAAAGAACACACAGACACAATTATACTGCCAGAGCAGCACATCCACCACCAGAACCAGAACCAACCACACCCTGGACCCATCAATGCCAGTCCTGTCCGGGAGGACATTAAGTCTAGTAACAATGATATAAAGAGACAAGGACACGAAATTAATTTGTTGATAAATGCACTTAATCTAATATTAATGTCTGTGAGAACATTTATCAGTCGGTCCAGGTGCTCATTGACGCCGCTGATTGCCCTCACGATGTCCTCTGGTGACTCGGGTGAGCATGGACCCGTGCCGTTGGACGGGCATCAGCAGCTGGCTGTTGGACCGGAGGACCGGCTAACGCCGGGGAGGCAACAGGACGCCTCTGTGACAGGAGGATGATACTACGTCTGACCGTCTTCTCATTGTTAGAAATTAATAATTTGAGTGATTAAACATGAGTCCAAGTCTTTGATTTCCTCTTTGATTTCCTGACATGATTACACATGAACCTTTTTCTAGTTTGGCTGTGATCAGACTGTGTATGACCCGTAGAATGAACTAATGTGTGACTGACACAAATACTAAATATATATTTGCCTTGGGGGTGATCCGCGTCAGCCCTGTGAGAAAAGTGTCACCCACATTAGCGGTGACTCTGTTTAAACGGGCTGAGTTCGTCTCTTTTCTCCTTCCGCCTGTTTTGGCCTGCTCTTCCCATCCACCTTGATGTCATGTGATCATGCAGAGACGGGAATCCCAGAGGGAATCCCACCTGCAGACCCTGTTTATGCTAATTTGCATATTTAAATGTGGATGTGGAGAGGGAGGAGTCAGGTACTCCAACATATGCGCTCAATTCCACGCTGACTGGGATGAATAAAGGAAGTGTACTTGGATTCAGGCGAACGCACAGTTTTATTCATCTGGATTTTTTTTGTGCGTACCGACTTTTCTGGATTTAAGCGTACGCCAGGTTTCAGTATGAAATCCAAACAAGTCATTATACATGAGGCCCCAGTTCTGAACACAGTCCAGTCCAGATCTAAACCCAGTCCAGTCCAGATCTGGACTGGACTGAGTTCAGATCTGAACATGGGTCACATGCTGCGTCCCCTCATCAGGGACACGCCCCCCCCCCCCCCCCCCCCAATCCCTCTGTCACTGTTGTTCAAACATGCGTCTGTGTGTGCAGAGAAGTAGATGTGTGTTTATCTGAGGAAGTGGAGTACATCCCATAATAGGGCCAACAGCATCGTCTGACCATGCATGACACCACGACACAGAGGAGTGGATGAGCAGAGGACACACTCCGATTACAAACAGATGGAAGGGAACAAATGACACCGAAAAATACTGGTTTACATGAGCGCCTCAGCCAATATGGGTTAGAACTGAGAACAACTGAAAATGAAAATGGTGTAGGAAGCAGAAACAGAGGAAAATTTAAAAAAAAAAAAAAAACTGTGTGTAAAAAAAAAAAAAAAAACTGTGTGTAAATAAAAAGTAGTGGGTGCAAAAAATAAAAACGGGGGTGTAAATAAAAACAGGATGTAAATAATAAAAGCTCCGCCCACTTCCACCCCTCCCCCTCAGCCAATGCAGACCTCTACCCTCGTGTGTTCTAGACCAATAGAGAGAACCCAACCTCAGACACAGACACACATGGTATTCAAAGCCTTGAACTCATTCTAATATATATATATATATATATATATGTGTGTGTGTGTGTGTGTGTGTGTGTATTTATCTTCTTTTCCTTACAGTTTCTCATTCAGCATTTTGGCGTTGAACGTACTGAACACATATGGTACTCACCTCCAGAGCGTGCTCTCAGTGACGCTGCCGATGTGGAAGTCGTACAGTTTGGTCAGAATCAGGATCACCTGTAAAAAGAGGGAATTGAAACATTAGAAGGCTGTTCTAAGACAAAGGCGGTGAAGCAGCAGCTGGAATAATGGAGCTGCCTGCAGTGGAAGGAGCCCCATTACCATCTGACATGTGCATTAGTCTCAAATTGTTCTCTATAACTGGTCTGAAACTACAAAAATACACTATTTCCCTGTTGGAAAAAAGACGTAGTAGAACATATTACTGTAGGCTGCAGTTATCAAATTACCCAGTTGGAAGGAGCCTTTTTTTTTTCCTTTTTAGACCTTCAAGGTATTATTTAACAACAGTTTTTGTGTCGACAAAGTATAAAGACGAAGTAAACGGTAAGAGTCACACTTCTTAACTGAATTTCAAACATCTATTGAACTGTGGGGATGTAATATTTGGAAGAAGTGAATTGTTGACAGTGTATAAATGCTGCTTTTTCAGTCGATTTGAGGATAGACGTCTGTAAGAGTCACGTCAAACAGTTATCGCACTTTTATGGTCATGGAAACAGGCTCAAACAAAACCAACCAATACCAACATGAGGTCAGGTGGCACATTTGGAATCATAAGCCACACCCCTAAGAGGTGTGGCCAAAGAGCAGATGGCCCATGTTCATGCCCTCCAGGGCCATCACACCACACTACTAACATTTATGGAGTCTGTTTACGTGACCATAAAAGTCCAATAGCTGGGAGTAATCGGATAATTGTAATAATCACATCTGCACTTAAAAAATGTGATAATCGTAAACCCTGGTTTAGACACTCCAGTCCATTATTGGATATATTTCACAGTTCGTACATACGTAGTGACAGCAGAATCAAACTTCCTGTTATTGTCTTCAACTCACGTTTGACTACAGAACTTAATTGTGTTTACACATTAAAGAACTAAATAAACCAGATTAGCCTGTTCACATGTATGAAGGTATGGGAGTACTGGGACAAACCCAGGGGTGTTAATCTGATTGATTATAATCAGACTACTGCTGTTACGTGATCAAACAGATCAGATTAGACTGTTTACAGGATCACATGAATACTCTGACAAATCTGAAAATTACATAATGATCAGAGTATTATCAAATGTGGCCCAAATCCATTTTTTTCGGTCCATATGTGATAGAGGTTGACCGATATGGTTTCTCTAAGGCCAATATTGATTTTTTTTTTTTTAATTTGGTTAGCCAATGGCTGATATCTACAGCCATTTTTTGAGGCTGATATTTAAGGCAAATTTTTATTTTTTTAAAGCACATTGACCATAAAACATAATTGAAACATTCAGATCATTATGATTTCTATGCAGCAAAATAAAATAAAAACTATTAAAATACGTAGGCTACACATAACACTGTTAACATTTACTGAACTTCAAGTGCTGCCCACACAGGTGCCTGATCAAATATCTGATAACAATTTTACAACTGATCAAATATCGACTTTCAAAAAATAATTAAGGCTGATGGCCAATATTGAAAAAAAATCAATATATTGGCCAGCCAATACCTCTAATATGTGACTAGTATCTGATCTGTTAAAGACAGGAATATGTGGTCCAAAATCTGACCCAGACCACTTTCATACGTGGTCCTAAATCTTATCCAGACTACTTTCATATGCGGTCCTAAATCTGATCCAGACCACTTTCATATGTGGTCCTAAATCTGATCCAGATCTGATATTTTCCAATGTGACTTCAGTCTGAACGTCCAGGTCGAAATTATCCGACCTTCCGTCATTAAAATGTGACAAATGTCCCAGTCGTTGGTCCCAGTCAGAGAGGAGGAAACTGTAAACACAGTGTGTGTCTGCGTGGTCTAGTATTCCATCAGGACCTCTTTAGTCCATGTGGGTCACTTCAGGACCTCTTCAGTGCATGTGGGTCACTTCAGGACCTCTTTAGTTCATGTAGGTCACTTCAGGACCTCTTTAGTGCATGTGGGTCACTTCAGGACCTCTTTAGTTCATGTAGGTCACTTCAGGGTCACATTCAGGTCAGACTCAAAACTGATAGAAATCACATTTAATGTGGAATATGAACCAACACACAAACAAATCAGATTTCACCACAAAATCCAAACTGCATTCAGCCCTGCTGTGTGAGCGTATTGTTCGTGTGGCTGTAAACAGGCTGGTTGTTTGGGGTCCTTGTTAATTCTTTCCGTGGGACTAATTGATTAACATGTGTGGAATAAGTAGTGCTTTGGCAGTTCCAAGAGAAAACCAGTGTTTCCAAGCGGCACGGCAGCAGTAATTATGCATCCTCACCCCTGTGAATAAAGCCCATTCAACTGTGTGTGTGTGTGTGTGTGTGTGTGTGTGTGTGTGTGTGTGTGTGTGTGTGTGTGTGTTCACAGCCTTAGTCTGCTCTCACTGGGGGACATCATCAACAGGCGGGAAAAACTGCAAATCCTTAGAGCCAATCAGAAGATACCAGGGTTTAGTGTGACAGGATCAGCGGTCAGATGAGAGACTACAGACAGACGGCAGGCACAGAGGAGGAAAAAAAAAAACAAAAAAGACAGAACACGGCTGAATGTCCTGAACCATCTGTAGCAGCCACCACTGATCTGCACCTCCAGGTCATGAAGATACGGCAGTGTATTAGGGCCACATCGGAAAAACAAAAACACTATCACTACCAGAATAAAGTCAGTTTAAAAAAAACATAATTTAACAAAAATAAAGTCCTACTTTTCTGACTTCCACTCAGTTCCTCCTCCACTAAACAGGTCATTTACTCCAAATCTGTTCAGTTCTTATGACTAAACGAACCCAAACGTGTGCGAACTGTCTTCAAAGTCCTTAATGCTAATGTGTTGATGGTGGGCGGGGCTAATAGGCTCAGTTATGGTGGGCGGGGCTAATAGGCTCAGTATTAGGTGGGCAGGCCTAATAGGCTCTGTATTTGGCCTTTGTGCATGAACCCCCAAATGAAAGTAGAACCTCCCAGAATGTTCCAGTTCTACATTATAAGACCAGTGGGTACGACTGTATTCTGGAGATGAGGATATTTATACACCTGTTTTTAAATTATGATGTTATTCTTGAAATATTATGACTTTATTCTACAAATATGATGACTTTAATCTCATAAAAGTACATTATTTTGGTTATATTATGAGGGGTTTTTTTTAATTATGACTTTATTCTTATAATATTATGGCTTTATTCTCAAAAAATTGCAGGTTTTATCTCAATATTTTACGACTTTATTCTAGTAAATTATAATGTGTTTCCACCTGTTTTTAAATTAAAATGTTATTCTCATAATATTATGGGCTTATTCTTTAAACATTATGACTTTATTCTCATAAAATTATGGGTTTATCTTGATATTTTACGACTTTATTCTACTAAATGATTATATTTTTCCATCTGTTTTTAAATTACAACATTATTCTTGTATTATTATGGCTTTATTCTCTAAACATTACGACTTTATTCTAGTAAAATTATGGGTTTTATCTCAATATTTTATGACTTTATTCTAGTATATTCTGATATTTTTCCACCTGTTTTTATATTGCAACGTTATTCTCGTAATATTATGGTTTTATTCTAAAATATGATGACATTATTCTCCTATTACAACTTCATTCTGACTCATTTTGTATTCCACTTTATTCTCATAAATTACGTGTTTTATGTGGATATTTTTTGACTTTATTCTACATGCGCCGTCGTATAAATTCGGTCAGAGGTGTGTGAGAGTAATTAGTTGACCAAATGTAATAAACAGGAGTGGAGTGCACACAGTTATTTAACACTGATCACACACTTGACCTGCCCTTACCGGGGGGGGGGACACATGTGTTTACATAATAGATGCTATTTTCATCCGTCTGTCTGAGCATGTGCGACTGTTTTCCCTCTGACTGCATCACTGCTGCTCCTCCTCATTAGCGTCCATGTATCTCATTAATAGTCTCCTCTCTGGAAACCATGGGTGGATAAACCCCCCTGACAAGACGCACTTGAGTCACTTGGCTGGGGGGGGGGGGGGTGCAGGGGGCATGGCCTTGGCTTTGGTGACCGGGGCCCAATAAGACGCAGCTAAAGCTCAGAAGTCATGACCTGCTGAATGTGAAGCTCCGAGGCTGAAGCTGAAGCTGACTTCAACCTTTTCACCACCGTCCTCACATGCCCTGGATGGCCCCGCCCACTAATACTGATGAGGATGACCCCACCTACCAATACTGATTACATGGTTTAGGGCAGGGGTGTCACACATAAGGCCCGCGGGCCAAAACCGGCCCACCAAAGGGTCCAATCTAACCCACCAAAAGGTACAATCCAGCCCACCAAAGGGTCTAATCCAACCCACCAAAGGGTCCAATATGACCCACCAAAGGGTCTAATCCAACCCACCAAAGGGTCCAATCCAAACCACCAAAGGGTCATTGTTATTTTAGTTCATGTTCCACATCCAGACCGATATAATCTACAGTGGACCAAACCAGTAAAATACTATAAATTAGGAAAATTACACATTCTTTTCTCTTTGTATTAGTGTTTAAAAAAAAAAAAAAAAGAAAGAAAAAAAACCCTACATGAAAATGTTTATATTTACAAACTATCCTTTAACAACAACATGTGAATAACTTGAACAAATAAAAAAAAAAACTGAAATAGAAGTGGAATTTTCATAATATTCAGTCTGTTATTAAATGTTTTATGTATTTGTAGATCCACTGTGTCTGCACGTTATAATAAACATGTGGAAATGTAAACGGAGGCTGAATATTGGTACAATTACACTGATTTATCTGAAGAAATGTCAGGTTATTTGTGTTATTGTTTACATTTTACATTTTTATCTCTTTATTTTTCTCTATTATATTGTATTGTATTGCATAGTGTCTTTATGCTGCTGAACACTTGAATTTCCCCTTTAGGGAATCAATAAAGTATATCTTATCTTACTCACATTTGCAAAGAAACTTTGCAGATTTAAACATTTTCATGATGTAACTGTACAATTTTCACTAATTCTTTGACTGATTCTGATCCACTTTAGCTCATATTGGTCTGAATGTGGAACCTGAACTCACAGGATTATGTTCAGTGGATGTTTTTTTTTTCAATAAACTGAAATGGTGGGCTGATTTTGGCCCGTGGGCCTTATGTTTGACACCCCTGTTTTAGGCCAAACCAGACTGCACTACCAGGAGAGGGCGCTGTTGAACATGGAGGAAGTGGGATGTTGTTATGAGGCTGCCTCACAGAGGGAAACTGGATCTACAGTGTGTGTGTGTGCGTGTGTGTGCGTGCGTGTGCGTGCGTGTGCGTGCGTGCGTGTGCGTGCGTGTGTGTGTGTGTGTATATGTGTGTGCGCTGTAAAAAAATAAATAAAAAACATCAAAAAAAAAAAAAAAAAATGTAATATTCCGGCAGCTGGGGCGCCTAAATAATACTGTAAAATAACAGAAAATAACCATCTCATAAAAATACAGTAATTTTCTATAATTAAAATACAGTTTTTTGCCCTAACTTTACATGAGATTTTGCGTATTTTGTGGACTTTTTAATGTTTAATAAAGAATATTTACACGCATTAAAACAATCAAGTTACCTATATATATATATATATATATATATATATATATATATATATATATATATATATATATATATATATATATATATATATATGTAAATAATTTTCAATGAGACTCAGTTGTACAATCCACTGATAAAAACTGTATTTGGACAGTTTATCAGTGCTTATACATGTTATACATTCACAAAAATACATTTATTCAACATTTTTGTTGTGAAACCTCCTATAATTACATAAGATATTTGTCAGTTAACAAACAAGTCTGGTTAAACTCACAGAACAAATACTTCTGTTACGGTTGTCAGTAATTTTTTTCTCATTTTATTTATTTATTTATTTATTTATTTATTCTTACAGTATTAAACTTTAAATTAACAGTTTAATCACATAAATAGAAAAGAAATATTTGTGAAATTACAGTACATTCGCAAATGTATTATAACTGTATTTTTCTGTGAATAAGAGAAAAACAATTTTTTTTTTTTTTAAATGGAAATTTTATGGTTATTTACAGTTAAAGTTTTTCCATGTTATTTTACATTTGACATGTAAAATCACAGTCTGTTTTTGTCATTTCATTGATATTTTCCTGTATCTTAAAAATACAGGAAAAAATCTGTAAAATAAACAGTGAAAATGTTGTTCAATTACAGTTTTCACAGTGTGTGCCTGTGTGTGTGCATGTTTGTGCATGTGTGTACGTGTATATGTGTATATGTGTGTATGTGTGTGTGCATGTGTGTGTGCATGTACGTGTGTGTCCTCCTAAGGGCTTTGTGCTGTCAGAAGTGTGTGTTCTGGGCTGCTGGGGGGGGTGGGGGGGCTGACACACACTCATCCCCACATGACAGTCAGAATCTAAAATTCACATTGAACATCCAGGACACCAGCTGAAAAACACAGAAAATACTGGGTCCCTTCAAAGGCGCCTTAAGAACATCTTAAACCATGTCTGGAAAACATGTTTTGAGCTGCACTTAGAAGCCTTTTGACAGAATATTTAATGGCATCAGCTCCAACCTGAATGAAGCCAGTATGGAGATTAGACCAACACACACACACTCACTGTTGATTCACAGGATTCGACACAAGTGTGCACTGGAACCGTTTCTATCGACCCGTAAATATCGTGAATATAACTTGTTCATATAAATTTGTCTAACAGGAAAAACGAGAATTTCACCCAAATTCGCGGTTTTCTCTGAGCAGTTGTTGTTGAAGGTGTTTTGTTCGTAGTTAAATTGGTCTATGACCCAAAACTGTACTGGAAAGACCTTTGAGTCCAACTAGAGTCACATGACCAAAACAAACAGATGTGGATGGATGTTAGAACAAGAGAAGAAGAAGAGTTGAACCCAAACATGTGTGTGTATGTGTGGACACACCAGGAAACCACATCAGTTTAGAATTTAGCAGGAGATAGAGGAGGAACCAGCATTCTAGATTCAAACCAACCCAGATTTCTGTTCCTGTTTATGGAAGGACTGACACTGACATCTACCACAAGAAAGAAACTCAGCAGCACAGCAGGGACTGAATGGACAGACCAACAGTACACACTAGTGTTTGGAACAGTCATAGAAATATGGGACAGTTTAGGACAGATGGACCACAGGGACTAATGACTTGTTCTGCATCTGATTCCGTCTTAATGCGACTCGTTCTGGGTTTTTAGACAATAGATCTGGAATATCTTATTTCAAGAAATCTTACCAAGACAATTTTCACTTGTTCCATTGGCCAATTTTTTGCTTAAATCAAGATTTTTTTTTTTTGGCTTAATTCAAGTTTTGTTGCTTTAATTCAAATTTTTTTGTTTAATTCAAGATTTTTTTGGCTTAATTTGCAATTTTATTTGCTCAATTCAAGAGTTTGTTTTTTTTTTTTTGCTTAATTTAAGATTTTTAATTTTTTTTTTGCTTAAATCAAGATTTTTTTTGCTTTAATTCACAATTTTTTTGCTTAATTCACAATGTTTTTTGCTTAATTCAAGATTTTTTTTTGACTTAATTTGCAATTTTATTTGCTCAATTCAAGAGTTTTTTTTTTTTGCTTAATTTAAGATTTTTAATTTTTTTTTTTTTGCTTAAATCAAGATTTATTTATTTTTTTGCTTTAATTCACAATTTTTTTTCTTAATTAACAATGTTTTTTGCTTAATTCAAGATTTTTTTTTGTCTTAATTCTCTTTTTTTTTTCCAAATTCAAGAGTTTTTTCCTTAATGCAAGATTTTTTTTTTTGCTTAAATCAAGATTTTTTTTTTTTTTTGGCTTAATTCAATTTTTTTTTTTTTTTTTTTTTTTTTTTTTGCTTTAATTCAAAAATTTTTTGCTCAATTCAAGATTTTTTTTTTTTACTTAATTCAAGAGGGGTGTTTTTTGCTTAATTCAAGATTTAGTTTGCATGGTAACGATCATTCTAGATTCAAACCAACACAAATTTCTGTTCCTGTTTATGGAAGGACTTCTACTGGCATCTACCAGAAGAAAGAAACTCATCAGCACAGCAGGGACTGAATGGACAAACCAACAGTACACACTAGTGTTTGGAACATTTATAGAAATATGGGACAGTTTAGCTCAGATGAACCATGGACCAAAAGGACTAATGATGATAAAATTATTTTAATTCAGGTTCCAAATTCAGACCAATTTCATCCAAAGTTTTGGTTTTCCTTATTTTAGTTTAAAAAAGGAAAATTACATAAATATATTTACATTCATAAACTATCCTTTAACAATAAAATATAAATAACCTGACATGTCTGAATATAAATCAGTGTAATTGGACCAATATTTTGTGGTTATTTCTCTATTTTTTCTTCATTTTTATGCATGTTTTGTTGCTTTTATCATGTGTGTATATATATATATATATATATATATATATATATATATATATATATATATATATATAGATAGATAGATAGATAGATAGATAGATAGATATGTGTGGCTCGGGCATCTGTTTCGGATGCCTCCTGGACGCCTCCCTGGGGAGGTGTTCCGGGCATGTCCCACTGGGAGGAGACCTCGGGGAAGACCCAGGACACATTGGAGAGACTATGTCTCTGAGCTGGCCTGGGAACGGCTCGGGGCCCCCCCGGAAGAGCTGGAGGAGGAGTCTGGGGAGAGGAAAGTCTGGGCACCCCTGCTTAGACTGTTACCCCCGCGACCCGGTCCCGGATAAGCAGTGGATAATGGATGGATAATATGGGGAACGTTTAGCATAGATGGATGATGGAAAAGAGACTAATGATAACTACAATTTTTTCTTGGCAAGAAAAAAAAAAAAAAATCACATTAACTGATGAAAATATTTTCATTTATGAACTGTCCTTTCACCAATTATTAGAATGATCTGAAAAAAAAAATCTTAAGAAATATAAGTGCAATTTTATCATTATACCTCAGTAAAATAACAGTAACCTATAAATAATAACTTTATACATTTTTTTTTCTTTTTGTTTTAGCGCAAAAAAATGACATTAAAATGATTACAAAAATATTTACATTTACAAACTAAAGAAAAAAGACATTAATAACCAGCATTACACACTTGTGTTTGGAACACATGTATATAAATATGGGTAAAGTTCAGCTCAGATGGACGATGGAAAAGAGACTAATGTGTGTTTGTTCAGTCAGTGGTTTGATCTGAAGGAGACGACACAGCTGCACACCTCCAACAGAAAAGTTTAGGTTCTTCATGTAATTATTAAATCAAAATGACACTCACATTGCACTCACATTAGCCTTGTTGTCTCAGCAATTAACCAGCAGTGTTGAAAACATATTATTAGCATAAATGAACGTCTCCCTGTCGTCAAAGCCAAGTCAAAGTGCCAAACACCACTTTTAAATGTGGGTTCGACTTCATGACAACACTAATAACCGCTGTCATTCCCATAAGGACTCCCATTAGAACATGCCTTAGTTTCGTTATGTTGTTTTCCACAAAAAAAGTGTCAGAATTTTTTTTTTTTTTCCAAATTATTTTGCACCTTTTTTTCAGGAAGAACTGAACTTTAAATGTCTCTCCATTAATTATCATTATTATATGTAATGAATGCTTAAAAAAGGGTGTTATAGTAAAAACATATATTTAAACAAAAAAAAAACAACTGTAAATGTCCATAATTAACACTGTAAAAAAAAAATCTGTAATTTAACAGAATTTTCACTGTTTATTTTACAGATTTTTCCCGTATTTTTAAGATACAGGAAAATATCAGTATTCGCTCTGATTTGGACATTGTATTGTATTGTATTGTATTCCCCCGGGCAAACTTATGTTATTTTCTTGTTGTATACATTGTTTGTATACTCTACTTCATTCAATAAAGTTTTAATGAAAAAAAATATTTAAAAAAAACTTCTGTAGGTTCATCACGTGATACCATCACAGATTTGTGGTAGGGAGCAATGCCTTGCATTGCAGGCTGCTCACGAAAATGACATGCTGCCTTCTGTTGTCTTTTGTAGTTTTACACAAAAATCGAAATCGAACATCAGGTTTTTAGAGGGAAAAAAAAAAAAAATCGGGATTTTATTTTTTGCCAAAAGCTCTAGAGCGATTAGCAGTTAGGGTTAGGGCTAGGGTAAGCAATAAGTGCAATTAGCGGCTAGTGCAATTAGGAGATGGGGATAGCTTAAGGGTTAGGGTTTGCGATTAGCGCAATTAGCAACTAGTGCAATTAGCAGTTAGGGTTAGGGTTAGTGATTAGCGCAATTAGTGGCTAGCACGATTAGCAGTTAGGGTTAGGTTAAGCAGTCCCTCCAGGATTTTGCGGGATTTTTTTTTTTTTTATGGCCTAAAATGCCTGACTTTGTGGCAGCTTTTCCCAAAAATTGCGGTGAAAGTTGCAATGATTTGAGGCTTCTTTTATTAAAGTCACAGGAACATGGGCATTTGCAAATTACCTAGAACAGTCTTTTTTAAGTGTTTAGCCTTAAAAAGCACCAGGAAACCATGATCTTAAACAAAACAGGCTTTTTTTCATTCATTCATTTATTTGTTTTGAGCAGCCAATGAGAGCGGAGCGTCATAGAACACCAGCCAATGAGAGCGCAGCATCACAGAACGCCAGCCAATCAGAGCAGAGTGTCACAGAACGTCAGCCAATGAGAGCGCAGCGTCACAGAACACCAGCCAATCAGAGCGGAGCGTCACAGAATGTCAGCCAATGAGAGTGCAGCATCACAGAACTCTGAAGAACTGATTTATAGACAATAGATCTGGAAAATCTGATTCACACTAAACTGAACAAGATCATTTACACTGGTTCCACTGGCAGATTTTTTTTGCTTGAATTAAGCAAAATAAATAAATAAGATCTTCAATTAAGCAAAAAAGTCTGTCAGTGGAACAAGAAAAAATTATCTTGGTGCTTATCTTGATATCTTGATGCTTCACAAACCTTTTCAAAGACTTTAAAAGTGAATATTGGTTCCAAATAGTAGATATATAAAATTAAAATTGTATTAAATTAAAACTATACTCAAATATTTGACATAAAAGCAGATCTTTACATTGGGTTTTTTCCCCTAAAAGTGCGATAATCAAACACGATTGTCATAATTAGAATTTAAATGCTAATACTAACCGTCTGCAATTTTACCACCGTTTATCATTCATACCGGTAATCATTACATCCCTAGTTGTGAATTTCAAAGATTACAGTTTTATTCTAATACGAATAAATGAAAGCCAGCCTCCAGATGAATCAGATTTTCTTTGAAATCTGGCTTCATTCTTTCATTCTTTTGCTCTTTCCAAACCCCCCCAGGGGCATGAGTGGAACCCATCAAAGCCAAAGCAGAACATTTAAAAGTTGAATCCATATCCAAACCACATGAACCTCCTCACAACAGCTTTTCAGGCGCTTTGTGTTTTCACTCACAGACTTTCAAAGACCTTCACTTACACCGAGTTTTCAACAAAGGCGCTCTCTGGTCTTCGGTTTGTAAAATGGCATGGCGCTCATATTGACGAGTGAAAACAGACTTTTAACAAACGTCAGGATCATCTGCACCCAAACGGCAGCTGGAACTGATCGTTATCTAGAAGTGATTAAAGCGCCGCCGCCTCTCGGTAACACGTCAACAGCTCAGCAATTACTCTGTCAATGGGACGGAGATGTTTATGAGACACAATGTCAACGGTAGAGACAAAAAAAAACAATCAATCCATTCACACATCCATCCAACACCACCATGAGAGAAAAGTCACCGCCACTCTGAGTGGATAACAGACACAAAGACCTTCTGAAAGTACTATGGAACATAAAAGGAGATGGAATGAAGATGCATCTGTATCTGATGAAGGAATTTAACACAAAACAACACAGCTGATGATTTCACCCATAAACACCCAGAGTTACATTAACGTTTCTGTCTATAGACCAGATCAAGCAAAACATCAGTGTCATAAATTAAAGTTCCACCTTTCATTTATCAAAAAGGCTCATTTTTTAGCATAAGAACCCTTTGTTATGGAACTGTGTACAAAACGGCAGTATCACTTGTAGAAAAAAAAGATATAAGGGTTTGGGTTACATGTGATATAGCATATTAGCATTACCACACACACGATAAGGCATTAACCACAGGATAGCATACAGGCTAATTTAGCATGTTAGCATTAGCACACACACAATAAGGCATTAACCACAGGACAGCAGACAGGCTAACTTAGCATGTTAGCATTAACACACACACAATAAGTCATCAACCACAGGACAGCAGACAGGCTAACTTAGCATGTTAGCATTAGCACACACACAGTAAGGCATTAACCACAGGATAGCATACAGGCTAATTTAGCATGTCAGCATTAACACACACACACACACTAAGGCATTAACCACAGGACAGCAGAAAGGCTAACTTAGCATGTTAGCATTAGCACACACACAGTAAGGCAATAATCATAGGACAGCATACAAGCTAACTTAGCATGTTAGCATTAGCACACACACAGTAAGGCATTACCCACAGGATAGCATAGAGGCTAATTTAGCATGTTAGCATTAGCACACACACAATAAGGCATTAACCACAGGACAGCATACAGGCTAAATTAGCATGTTAGCATTGGGCACAATCACAATAAGGCTCTTTCATAATTCATAATTTGAGTTCTTGTTTGTTCAGTATTAATTTGCAGTTTTGTAAATACGAGCTGAACTTACTGTACATATCCTGAAATATACATATATATATATATGTATATATGTATATATATATATATATATATATATATATATATATATATATATATATATATATATTCTTACTTTGTGTAGTAATCTCAACCTGGCTTTACTGCCTTCGTGCATAATAATATACATTATATAGTCTAAATGTCGTCTAAAATTCACGTTTATTCACAACATATTATAGCAAACTATTACATTATCAATAACAAATTAGTTTTAGCAACATAAGAAAAAGTTTCCATTTTGAATGTCTGGGGTTGCCAGAAATGTGTGATGTTAAAATAGTGTCACAAGCCAAAAAAGGTTGGGAACCACTGCTATAGGACTACAGCTGAAAATCCAACACAACAGTTGGATCAGATAGAAATGGATCCAAACGCCAACACAGACCAAAGAAAACACAATTTACAATAGAAATGGCACTAATACATGAAATACACTGGACCAGTGGAAAGATGATATCTGATTACCTGTAGAGTTGATAGATCAGCACAAACAGAACTGAATGTGATCCGATGCCACCGTAGTCAATGTTAAAACTATCGTTCCCTCCAAAACCCGGTGTTCCGTCGAGTTGAGCCGCTCCGTCCCAGTAAGCTGCCAGTAGCTGATATCGACAGCGACATCTATCGATTGACGCTAGCCCATCAAAACATGCTACCTTATGTTTCGACACGCCTATTTGAAAATGAAATAATGCTTCTACTGTAGAAAAACACCAGTATTTACTTATCTGTACGAATGTGGGTACAGGATGCTCATTTCAACAGGCTTATAACTTCTATCAAATAAAGCTCCCACTACAGGTGACATATTTATACAGGCTCAGAACTTCTACTAAATACTGCTCCAAAGGCACTATAAAAAAATATACTCACAAAATATGACTCACTTCTGCCTGAGGTAGTACAAATGCATGGGCATTTCAACTGTGAAAACACTTAGGGGTGAGGCACATGCATGCGCATGCTCAGTAACGCTAGGTAGCTCAACTGGACAGGTCGGGTGGCTCCACAGGACACCGGAAGTAGGTCCTTATTTCACCCACCGTTTTTTCACCCACCGAAAACACCGTTTTGGTCTCGTGTTTGTGAAAGGACTGTCCCATAAACACACAGTAAACCCACGGACACGCGCCGGTTTAAACTCTGTTTACCTGTTGTTCTGTGGACACATCCAGTCACGACACGGGCCGCAGCAGCGCGAGACACCACCGGAGTGAGCACGCGCATCCCCGCCTCCCCGGTACGGCCTTTGGAGAACATTCTACCGGCTTCTGTAGTCACGTGCTAACCTTCCACGCGCTCCGGGTTCGACTCATGTGGGGGCGGGGCTTTCTGGGAGAGCTAAGGTAACCACGCCCCTCGGTGTTGGCATAATGGTGGCACGAGGACCCAGTCCTTTTTTTTTTAAATTGAACTTGTGAAAAAAATACAAACTCTCAATGAGGATAAAAATACAGTAAATACAAATGAACATACATAAAATAAAGTACAACAAATCATGGGGATCTGTAGGGCAGGAGCAAAAATACATTCAAATACAACTCAGTGTAAATCAGGCTTTTTAAATTAAAGAAAAGGAGCAGAGATGCAACAGAAAAGCAACGAGCAATGTTCATTGCAGTTTTTTTTCTAATTTTCTTAGGGACAAGACAAACATTTTAAATTTGTTTGTAAATCCTGAAAAGGAGGGCTTGTTATTTCTCCATTTTGCACAGTGGATATGATATTTACCCCATAATAAAATTATGTTGATAACATCTGAAACAGATGAGGCCAAATTATCCATATAAAAAATAATATGATATAATTCAAAACATGGACTATCATTAATTCTTAGTGAAATCCATTTTTTTATGTCTGACTAAAAACACAAGGACACTGTCTGCGAAAGGCAGGATGCTAGGGGAAGGGACCGCCTGTCTTGCCTCTGATTGGCTAGAAAGGCTCTTCTCCATGTGCAGGGCAGGGCTGTCAGCTGTCACTCAAGCTGTCAGGCGCCAGTAGATGCATCAGTCATGGCTGAGCAGAGGTTATTAGTAGTAGTAGTAGTAGTAGTAAAGACCAAACTGAGGAATGTGGGTGTCATCTTTGACCAGGACATGTCTTTAGAATTCTACTCCAAACACTTGGTGAAAAACTGTTTCTTCCAACTCCACAACATCTCCAAACTCAGGTCTATGGTGTCCATCAATGAGCTTGAGATGATCATTCACGCTTTTGTGTCTTCTGGCTTAGACTACTGGAACAGCCTGTTCACATGTTAAACAGAAGGAGCTGGCCCGTCTGTCCAGAACTCTGCTGAAGACTTCTGACTCGCACAAACAGGAGAACCCACATCACTCCCATCCTTAAATCTCTCCACTGGCTCCTGTTTTATATCGTTTTGATTTCAAAATTCTGGTGCCAACTTTCCGGGCTCTACATGGCCAGGCCCCTGCATACATTGCTTCCCTGATCCAGCCCTACAGCTCGACTCGTAGCCTGAGGTCTTCAGGACAACACCTGCTGATGGTTCCACACACCTGTTTCAGCACACGCGGTGACAGGTCTTTTAAAGCTGTGGCACCACGTCTATGGAATGACCTGCCTCTACACCTACGGTCCATGGACTCTGTAGAGAGCTTTAAAAAACACCTCAAAACCCTCCTGTTCAAAAAGGCTTTTCAGTTTCCCACCTGACCCAGGGCCACCACAAACTGACTACACTTCATGTGTTCATCATATTTTAAACTGTCTTAATGGTACTTTATTGGGTTTTATGGGTATTCTTATTGTATTCTGCTTGCACTGTTTTATTTGTTTTTCGCAATGTAAAGTTGCTACTTTACAGTGTCATATGTACTCCATGTGTCTCCCCCTATCTCCCCCCTCTTCCCCCCTCCCCCAGTCTCTCTATATCTCTATCCCTCTCTCTTTTCTCCTCCTTTACTCTCTCTCTTTAACCCCAACTGGTCAAGGCAGACAGCCATCCTCCTCAGTCTGGGTCTGCTCCAGGTTTCTGCTGTTAAAGGGAAGTTTTTCCTCGCCACAAGTGTTTGCTCCTGGAGGATTCTGTTGGGTTTCTGTAAACTTGATTTGATTCGATTTGATAAAGCGCTTTGTGACCCTGTCTGTGAAAAGTGCTCTATAACTAAAATTTACTTACTTTTTATCATCATCATCATTATTATTATTATTATTATTATTATTATTATTATTATTATTATTATTATTATTATTTATTAATTAATATAGATATTTTTATTCATTTATTTAGTTTTTTTTTACAAAGGGTAGCTAACTCCACACTCCATCATAGTACGGGGTGGTAATGCACCTTAGCTAGGTGCCACCCACCGTAAAAACAAAAGAAGAAGAAGACAGAAGAAGAAGAAGATGATGATAATAATAATAATAATAATAATAATACTCAGGATGATAATTCTTCCTTCTGCTAAATAAGTACTACTACATTTTATACCACTGTGCTGTTAATTTTAAACATTTTTCATGACAGTGAAAATTAAATCTTCTGTTATATGATCGTATGGAGCCTGTGTGTTTACAGTTAGTGTATGTATGGAAATGGCCTATGTTGGGTGTATACTTGCATATATATATATATATATATATATATATATATATATATAGATAGATAGATAGATAGATAGATAGATAGATAGATAGATAGATAGATAGATATAGATATGTGTGTGTGTGTGTGTGTACAAAAAATAAATAACGTGGAAAAAATAATCTACAAATGTATTCAAACAGAGTAAAAACCAATCAAATATGCATCAAAACGAACAAAAACAATAAAAATATTGAATAAAATGACCAAAAATGTAACATGAACAAAAGAAGTCACAAACTGAACAAAACTGAAGAAAAAAAATTGATGAAATAAGCAATAAAATTAAAAAAATAATAATAAAAAATGTAAACATTGATTCACCAGTGTGTGTGTGTGTGTGTGTGTGTGTGTAGGTGTGTGTGTGTGTGTGTGTGTGTGTGTGTGTGTGTGCGTGTGTGTGTGTGTGTTTGTGTGAGGTTAAGGATAATGTACAGATACACGTGAACACACAGAACACAGATACATGATTAGGAATGTATGAACACAGAGAACAAAGAACCAGTGTGTCCTTCAGCCTTGAACGCTGGTTGTTTTTTAAATGTTGATCCAAGAAAAGCCCAAAAAAAAAAACACACAACCAAGGTTCCATTAAAATTCAAGACTGACATTGATAGTTTAGAGCAAGATGAAAGAAAGAGGTGAATATAAGTGAAGGAATAATCAGTGTGTGTGTGTGTGTGTGTGTGTGTGTGTGTGTGTGTGTGTGTGTGTGTGTGTGTGTGTGTGTGTGTGTGTGTGTGTGGATGCTAAAGCTGCTCCATGTTTTCAACACTGTGACTCTTGTACGGGGTTAGATTGGTGTCTAAATATTCATATCCATTAAACAGACCTGTGTTCATATTAGTCTGTAGTTGGACATAAATAAATAAATAAATAAATAAATAAATAAATGAATAAATAAATAAATAAATAAATAAATAAATAAATAAACTGTTGAATAAGTTCAGTCGTTCATTAAATGTATTGTGTGTATTAGATCAGAAAATTAATGAGTGAGTGTAGACAGAATCACAAACCCTTTTTTTTCTTCTTTGTTTTTTCTACATTTGATTTTCATTATTTTTATTGATGTATTTTCTTTTAACTCTATCCTGTTGTATCACTGTAATGTGTTTAATGGATGAAAAGAAAGAAAAAAACCAATAAAAAGTGAGTTACAAAAAAAAAAAAAAAAAAAAAAAAGAATTCCAAACATAAATCCAACTGTACCGTTGTTCTTTCTCTGATATCACCAAATCTGAATTCACCAACAGGACTGGACTGTGGTCAGTCTGTCCACACTGCACACAGTATTTATGGAGCACAGGATCCATGGATTCACACATTTTTGACCATAAAGTATATGTTTATCTTATTTTGGTCATTTTTCACTTATTTTTCTGCTTTTTTTTTTTTTTTTTTTTTGACTCATTTTGATGCTTATGTTCTTTTTTCTTTATTCTACTAATTTTGTCAACTTTTTAAAATCAATATGACATTTTTTCATCTATCTATCTATCTATCTATCTATCTATCTATCTATCTATCTATCTATCTATCTATCTATCTATCTATCTATCTATCTATCTATCTATCTTTACTCATGTTGATGCTCATGTTTGTCCATTTTTGTTCATTTTTCTCTTTATCTATACTATTGTAGCTCTATTCCACAGACTGACCATGAGTTCAGGTTCCAGATCAGTTCCAGATCAGGTTCCAGATCAGGTCCACATCAGGTCCAGATCAGGTTCCAGATCAGGTTCCAGATCAGGTCCAGATCAGGCAGGATGACTGTCCCAGATGTTCAATAACCTGTTCTACCTCCCAGTACTTTAATTCAAATGTGCAATAACTTGTTTTTACCTTCCAGTACTTTTATTTATTTATTTTGTGATACAGTACTCTATTTTACAAGTGCGTATTTGTGTCTGTCTGTGCAATAACTGTTTTTATGTGTTTTAGTTGTGTTTATGTTTTGTTTCGTTTTTTTGTTCATGTCTTTTTTTTTTTTTTTGTCTTTTTTCTTTGGATTCTGTGACTCAGGGAAACACACAAGAATTCCAGTGTACCCATACTGCGATGTATCTGTACAAATGGAAAATAAATTCTATTCTATTCTATTCTAAGATGGACGACCAAGTCAGAGAACCGAACCAGGTCCAATCCATCCATTAGTCCAATGTTGTGTTCAACTGTAGAAGGAACCTGAACTCATGGACCTGATCTGGAACCTGATCTGGACCTGATGTGGACCTGATCTGGAACCTGATCTGGACCCTGAACTCATGGTCAGTCTGTGGAATAGAGCTACAATAGTATAGATAAAGAGAAAAATGAACAAACATGAGCATCAACATGAGTATAGATAGATAGATAGATAGATAGATAGATAGATAGATAGATAGATAGATAGATAGATAGATAGATAGATAGATAGATAGATAGATAGATAGATAGATAGATAGATAGATAGATAGATAGATAGATAGATAGATAGATAGATAGACAGATAGATAGATAGATGACAAAATGTCAGATTGATTTTAAAAAGTTGACAAAATTAGTAGAATAAAGAAAAAAATGCATAAACATAAGCATCAAAATGAGTCAAAACAAAACAATGAGTAAAAAACAACCAAAATCAGATAAACATATACTTCATGGTCAAAAATGTGTGAATCCATGGATCCTGTGCTCCATAAATACTGTGTGCAGTGTGGACAGACTGACCACAGTCCAGTCCTGTTGGTGAATTTGTGGATCAAATCTGTGGAATAATCTATGACCTGAACTTCAGTCAACATCTTCTTTATCATTGTTTAAAAAGCATGTGAAAAATCAAGTCAAATTTTATTTATATAGCTCCAAATCATAACAAAAGTTATCTCATGACACTTTACATATGGAGTTGGTCAAAACCGGACTAAGCCAGTTTACAGAAACCCAACAGGACTGTAATTCATGAAAAATCATTTGATTTGATGATTTGTAATGTGATTCGCATTTTTAGCGTTATTGTTTTTACTTACTTTATTAATTCAGTTATCTTGTATTTTTAATTATTTGTTCTTTTTTCCCTTTTTTTTCTCTGTGTATTGTTCATTTCCGGTGGAGGCATTCATATAAGCCTGTTCTGGCTTCTCACTTCTCCTGCACAATGATGTTACTTGTTTGAATGTTGTTGTTGTTGTTGGTTATTTTCTCTTGCTGTTTTATGATGTGCAAATAAATAAATGAATAAATTCATATTTGTGATATCGGAGACAGATCTGTGGTCCAGTGTGATTTCCTGTTTTGTAATTCTGGTCTAAATGTATTCAATCATATTCTGATCAAATACACACAAAACATTTAATGAACGACTGAACTCATACAACAGTTTGTTTATTTATTTATTTACGTCCAAATACAGACTAATATGAACACAGGTCTGTTTTATACAGATGAATATTTAGACACCAATCTAACCCCGTACTTTTGGACTTCATTCACTCCGTTTCCTTCTGTCTTTCTCTCTCCTTCTCTCTCTTGGTTTTGTGTCCGTCTCTGTGGATCTGAATCACTCATTCTGTCCTTCACACCCCTCCTCCTCCCCCCCCCCCCTCCTCCCCCTCCCCCCCCCTCCCCCCCCTCATGCCTCCTTAGAGTCCAGTCCTCTCTCATTTATTCCATCCTCCATGTGTCTGTCTTTTCCCTCTCTCTCTCTCTCTCTCTCTCTCTCTCTCTCTCTCTCTCTCTCTCTCTCTCTCTCCTGAACTAACGTCCTTTTATCTCTGTTTATCGGGGCTTTTCTTTCCCTTTGCCTGCTCTCTGTGGTTTTTCCCTTCTCTTTCTTACCTCTTATCTTTTTCCCTCCTCACATTTCTCTGCTCTGAATCTGAACCACTGCTCCTAACCTTCAAAAACACGATTAATTTACATGACATTTATATTATGTATATTATTATTTATATTATACAACATTATATTTCAGTTACTGAAATCACTGAACCTGTTTACATCCACACCAATACTTGTAGTTTGGAAATGGAAATATTTTCATTATTTAATGTTATTTTTTGCACTAAAACAAAGACAAAAAATTTTAAGTTGTCATTATTTACAGACATAATGTAATTTTTTTTTTTTTTCCACATCAAACCCAGTAGAAAATCTGCAGTCATTATTTTTTGTCTGTTGTTCTGCTGTTATTATTGGACTGTAGATCATATTGGTCTGTATGTGGAACCGACACTAAAATGAGTTCCACAGCCTTGACTGTGGAATTTTTACACTTTGTAAATTCATCCCAGGGGCCAGATTGGAACCTTTGGGGGGACGCATTTGGCCCCGGGACGCATGTTTGAGACCCCTGGTTTACACGATCAGTAAATTAAATATAGAAAATACAGAATTTACACTGAAAAAAATGCAAAATACTCAGCATCATATTAAAATATGGAGGTAAATCTGTGTCATCAGATTTTGAATTATAAAAGGCATCGAATTAGTAGCACTGGAGTTTTTTTGCACTGAAATTAATTATCTGAATTTCTTTTTTGCACTGAAATTAAGTATCTGATTTTTTTTTTACACTGAAATTAAGTATCTGACTTTTTTTTTTGTTTGTTTGCACTGAAATTAAGTATCTGGATTGTTTGTCTCTAAATTCAACTATGTTCAAAAATTTAGAATTAAAAAAATTCAGATGAAATAAATTCAGATGCAAACATTCATACTTAATTTACTTAATTTCAGTGCAAAAAAAAAAAAATCAGTGCTAGAAATGAAAAATCTGATGACACAGATTTACTTCCACATTAGAATAAATGGAGATAATTCAGTTGGGAAAAGTTCAAAATAAAGTATAAATCATGTGGAAACTGCCACAAAAGCAGGTAAATATTGTGTTCCAGGGTGAAGTAAAGGTCAAAGGTCAAACCAATCAAATGTCTGCATTGTACTTTATCGCCTCAGTTCGACTTTTAGCTTTTGGGAGGAATAACCTTCCATTGAGATAAACCCGTCCTGTTGGTTGGAGACTCTATACCCCCCTGCCCCCCCTTTCAAAAAAAAAAAAAAAAAAAAAAAAAGTTTTTGGTGTTGCCATTTTCACAGGCTCCCTATATCCAACCTGGGCTTCAAAGACCTGAGATAGAAGCGTTACCATAACAACGGCTGCTGTGAATGTGTGCAGAGCTCCATCCCACCGTGGATGCACAGTCAGTAAAAAAACTCAGAGGAAACCCAGAGCCGCCGCCGTCAGAGGGGATTAATAACGTGTCAAAAGCAATGATATTCTGCAGAATGTGATATGAAAAGTGTGGAACTTATGTCTGAGTGGAAGCGTCTAAAGCAGGACTGTCAAAGGCAGTTTAGTTCAGCAGGTCCAAATTCAGTCCAATGCGGATCAGAACCAGTGGAAGAAGAGCAGAAGAACCCAGAAACAGAAGGACAAATACAGAGAAACACCTGCCTCTGGGATTTAACACAAAAAAACAACAAACAATAATATTAAATAATGAAAATATCCACAAAAAAGATGTGAATAATGACAAACACACACCTGCCTCTGTGATCTAATGCAAAAAAACCAAACAATATTAAATAATGAAAATATCCACAAAAAGAGATGTGAATAACCTGAAAAAACGGACATTTCTGAAGTTAACTAAGTGTCATTTTACTAATATTCTGCCTCGTCTTATCATTTATGCATGTTTATAACAGATCAGATCTACAAAGACACAAACATTTAAAAACAGGCAGAATATTGGAACAATTACAATCTGCACCGATAATTATCGGTCCGATATTGAAAAAAAAACATCATTCAGATAATTCTGATAACCGAAGTTTTCACTGATAAATACAGCCCATAATAGCACATCTAAATTGATTAGATTTGGTGAATTTCACCAGTACAAAGTGCACGTTGTTGCCTTGGCAACCGCTATGAAAACCAAGAAGAACATCCAGACCCAGAGGGTCTTAATTCAAGATTTTTGTCTTAATTCAAGACTTTTCTTTTTGCTTGATTCAAGATTTGTTTTTCCTTAATTCGAGATTTTTGGGGGACTTATTTCAAGATATTTTTTGCTGAATTCAAGATTTGTTTTTGCTTAATTCAAGATTTATTTATTTTTGCTTAATTCAAGATTTGTTTTTGCTTAATTCAATTTTTTTTTTGCTATTTCAAGATATTTTTTGCTAAATTCAAGAATTTTTTTGCTTAATTCAAGATTTTTTTTCTGCTTAACTCAAGATTTTTTTTTTTTTTTTGCTTAATTCAAGATACTTTTTTGCTTAATTCAAGATTTTTTTTTTTTTTTTTTTTTTTTGCTTAATTCAAGATAATTTTTTTTTCGCTTAATTCAAAATTAAATTTTTATTTTTTGCTTAATTCAAGATTTTTATTTATTTATTTTTTTTTCCCGCTTAATTCAAGCAAAAAAACTGCCAGTGGAACCAGTGAAAATGATCTTGTTCAGATTAGTGTAAATCAGATTTTCCAGATCTATTGTCTATAAAGTTCCTCTGTAGGTGATTCTGTCTGATTTTAAGTCTGATCAGATATTTGGACTAATGAGACAAATACACTCGGACAGATTTAGATTTTTTACAGTGTATCAGTATCGGTATGGGTATGGGTCGTATGTAAAACACTAACAGTGCCTCTCTTGTCGTCCATATGCCGTCTGTCTCTGCAACATATGTCTCCGCTGTGAATGAAAGCAGTTCGTCCTTCACTTTTAACACCCGCAGTGTTTTCCAGACGTTCTTGGCGTTTCCTCGTCCTCGTGGAAAAAACCCAGGATGTTGTTTTCTACACATTCTTCCACCTAATTAGGCTTCGACTAACTCCAAAAATGCAGATTCCAAAGACAATCTAAACAGTGTTGAATAAACAATGGGAGGCAGAGGCAAAGCGCTGCTGTGTTGGCTCTTTGGTGTATGCTACAGTAACTCCAGAGTTATTTTTAACACTGTGCATTTGCATGGAGCTATTTCAGGAAGTCTGAGAGCACCAGGACACCAGCCGCCGCTAACGTCTCCTGTTTGGCCGTTTTTCTCTCCCATGGTGCATCTGTCTCTGCGGGACGGCTCTAGAGGAAGTCTGGGGGGCGGAGCCTTCAGCGGGGCGGAGCCTTCGGGGGGTGGGGGGGGTGGCCTTTTATCGGACCACAGGCGAGGACATCACTGTATCAGACTGACACTCACACAGATACAGAGACATGGACAGAGAGGAGCTGGACGAACACAGACACACGCTGGGAAGACAGAGGGATGAGACAGACCCAGTGTCCTGAAGAAGTCAGTTCCAGTTTCAGTTCCAGTTCCAGTTCCAGTTCCAGTTTCAGTTCCAGTTCCAGTTTAGTTCCCATTCTAGATCCAGTTTCAGTTTCAGTTCTCATTCTAGTTCTCATTCCAGTTTCAGTTCCAGTTTCAGTTTTAGTTCCCGTTCCAGTTTCAGTTTCAGTTCCAGTTCCAGTTTCAGTTCTAGTTCTCGTTCTAGTTCTCATTACAGTTCCAGTTTCAGTTCCAGTTCCAGTTTCGGTTCTAGTTCTCGTTGTAGTTCTCGTTCCAGTTTCAGTTTTAGTTCCAGTTCCAGTTCCAGTTCTAGTTCTCGTTCTAGTTCCAGTTTCAGTTCCAGTTTCAGTTCTCATTCTAGTTCTCATTCCAGTTTCAGTTCCAGTTTCAGTTTTAGTTCCCGTTCCAGTTCCAGTTTCAGTTCCAGTTCCAGTTCCAGTTCCAGTTTCAGTTCTAGTTCTCGTTCTAGTTCTCATTACAGTTCCAGTTTCAGTTCCAGTTCCAGTTTCAGTTCTAGTTCTCGTTCTAGTTCTCGTTCCAGTTTCAGTTTTAGTTCCAGTTCCAGTTCCAGTTCTAGTTCTCGTTCTAGTTCCAGTTTCAGTTCCAGTTTCAGTTCTAGTTCTCATTCTAGTTCTCATTCCAGTTTCAGTTTCAGTTTCAGCTCCAGTTCCAGTTCTCGTTCTAGTTCCAGTTCCAGTCTCAGTTCCAGTTTCAGTTTCAGTTCTGGTTCTCCTTCTGGTTCTCGTTCTAGTTCCAGTTCCAGTTTCAGTTCCAGTTTCAGTTCCAGTTCTTCTAGTTCTCATTCCAGTTCCAGTTCCAGTTTCAATTCCAGTTCTCCTTCTAGTTCTCATTCCAGTTCCAGTCTCAGTTCCAGTTCCAGTCTCAGTTCCAGTCTCAGTTCCAGTTCCAGTTCCAGTTCCAGTTCCAGTTTCAGTTCTAGTTCTCGTTCCAGTTCCAGTTCCAGTTCCAGTTCCAGTTTCAGTTCCAGTTCCAGTCTTCATCTTTCTTCCCTCTTATCCTTAAATCCTCATGGGCTGTGTTCAGTGACAATCTGGTAGATGTTCAAAGAATCGGCGTTTCTCTGAGGGAACCGTACACAGAAGAACGTAGCCCTACGCAGCGGCTAATTAGCAAACGACCGGTATGTGAAAAAATGGAAGGGAGGGATTGGACTGAGGCTGAGGAACAGACGATGTAATTGGACTGTGGAGCCCAGGACCATGTTCTCCACGTTCCCTGAGAGAACGCTTCCAGGAAATATTCCTTAATGAATACGAACGAAGAATGAAGTCCAACGGAAACTGCACTTCCACTCAATTTTTACATAACACCGTACCTCTGATACGACAAAAAAACAAGACTTTAACATTTATCTGCAGCACAAGGTGTCAAACATGAGGCCCAGGGACCAAAACCAGTCCACCAAAGGGTCCAAAACCGGTTCACCAAAGGGACCAAAACTGGTCCACCAAAGGGTCCAAAACCGGTCCACCAAAGGGTCCAGTCCAACCCACCATTCAGAACCGGGTCTCATTTACGTGGCCCAGCAGCAGAACAGGCAGAATAAAGGTTCAGACCCAAATGTGAGTGTTCAGTGTGTGCTGATCTAATCATGGTCATGTGACTCCTGTGGTTCTGAACGGGTCATGTGACTCCTGTGGTTCTGAACGGGTCGGTCCATGTTTTCTCTGACACACACATCAGTTCTGTTCTGTTCTGCTCATTTTCCTGTGTGTAGTGTCAGCAGGAGCGCAGTTAAAGGGGGGTGGGGGGGGGGGGGTGGGGTGGGGGGTGCTGGTGTGTCATTGCAGATCTACTCAGAGGTGACACACTCTGAAGGCAGCAGAACAGATGATTAACACCAGGATCTGTCTGCAACTCTTAATTACATTTCACCCACTGACGACATCTACTGCTCCCACTGGTGCACTCCAGAGGGGAGGGGGCTGCTGCTGGGGGGGGGGGCTGCGACTGTGGGGGATACAGGAGAGCATACGTGAGGGTTTGGGGAGGGGTTTTTTGTGTGTTTTGGAGTGTTTTTTGCGTGTTTTCTGGGTGTTTTCTGAGTGGTTTTTGGGTGTTTTCTGCGTGTTTCTGGGTGTTTTCTGGGTGTTTTCTGAGTGGTTTTTGAGTGTTTTCTGCGTGTTTCTGGGTGTTTTCTGGGTGTTTTCTGAGTGGTTTTTGAGTGTTTTCTGCGTGTTTCTGGGTGTTTTCTGGGTGTTTTTCTGAGTGGTTTTTGAGTGTTTTCTGCGTGTTTCTGGGTGTTTTCTGGGTGTTTTTCTGAGTGGTTTTTGAGTGTTTTCTGGTGTTTCTGGGTGTTTCTGGGTGTTTTCTGAGTGGTTTTTGAGTGTTTTCTGCGTGTTTCTGGGTGTTTTCTGGGTGTTTTTCTGAGTGGTTTTTGAGTGTTTTCTGCGTGTTTCTGGGTGTTTTCTGGGTGTTTTTCTGAGTGGTTTTTGAGTGTTTTCTGCGTGTTTCTGGGTGTTTTCTGGGTGTTTTCTGAGTGGTTTTTGAGTGTTTTCTGCGTGTTTCTGGGTGTTTTCTGGGTGTTTTTTGAGTGGTTTTTGAGTGTTTTCTGCGTGTTTGGGTGTTTTCTGGGTGTTTTCTGAGTGGTTTTTGAGTGTTTTCTGCGTGTTTTCTGGGTGTTTTCTGGGTGTTTTTCTGAGTGGTTTTTGAGTGTTTTCTGCGTGTTTCTGGGTGTTTTCTGGGTTTTTGGGTGTTTTGGGTGTTTTTTGAGTGTTTTCTGAGTGTTTTCTGGGTGTTTTCTGAGTGTTTTCTGGGTGTTTTTTGCGTGTTTTCTGGGTGTTTTCTGAGTGGTTTTTGGGTGTTTTCTGGGTGGTTTTTGAGTGTTTTCTGCGTGTTTCTGGGTGTTTTCTGGGTGTTTTTTGCGTGTTTTCTGGGTGTTTTCTGAGTGGTTTTTGGGTGTTTTCTGGGTGGTTTTTGAGTGTTTTCTGAGTGTTTTCTGGGTGTTTTTTGCGTGTTTTCTGGGTGTTTTTTGTGTGTTTTCTGGGTGTTTTCTGAGTGGTTTTTGGGTGTTTTCTGGGTGGTTTTTGAGTGTTTTCTGCGTGTTTCTGGGTGTTTTCTGGGTGTTTTTTGTGCGTTTTCTGGGTGTTTTCTGAGTGGTTTATGGGTGTTTTCTGGGTGGTTTTTGAGTGTTTTCTGGGTGTTTCTGGGTGTTTTCTGGGTGGTTTCTGAGTGTTTTCTGAGTGATTTTTTTGGGTGTTTTCTGACTGTTTTTTGGGTGTTTTCTGGGTTGTTTTTTTTTAGGTGTTTTCTGATGGGCTTTTTGGGTGTTTTCTGGGTTGGTTTTTTTTAGGTGTTTTCTGATGGGCTTTTTGGGTGTTTTCTGGATGTTTTTCGGGAGTTTTTTGAGTGATTTTTTTTGGTGGTTTCTGGGTGTTTTGGGGGTGATTTTTGAGTGTTTTTTGGGTGTTTTCTGAGTAACTTAGGGATGATTTCTGGGTGTGTTTTTTTTTAGTGATTTTTTTTGGTGGTTTCTGGGTTTTTTTTGGGGTGTTTTTTGAGTGATTTTTTTGATGGTTTCTGGGTGTTTTTGGGGTGATTTTTGAGTGTTTTTTGGGTGTTTTCTGACTGTTTTTTGGGTGTTTTCTGGGTGTTTTTTGGGAGTTTGAGTGATTTTTTTGATGGTTTCTGGGTGTTTTTGGGGTGATTTTTGAGTGTTTTTTAGGTGTTTTCTGACTGTTTTTTGGGTGTTTTTTTTTTTTTTTTAGGTGTTTTCTGGATGGTTTTTTTGGGTGTTTTCTGGGTGTTTTTTTTTTTTTTTTCTGAGTTTTTTTTTTGTTTGTTTTTTCTGGGTGTTTTTTGGGGTGTTTTCTGAGTGTTTTTCGGGTGTTTTTTTTTTTTTTTTTTAAGTGATTTTTTTTTGGTGGTTTCTGGGTGTTTTTTGGGTGTTTTCTGGATGTTTTTTGGGTGTTTTCTGAGTGACTTTGGGATGATTTCTGGGTGTGTGTTTTTTTTTTAGTGTTTTTTTTTTTGGTGGTTTCTGGGTGTTTTTGGGGTGTTTTCTGAGTGACTGGGATGAACTGGGATGGCATGGGATGAACTGGACATGTCTGATATGAACTAAAGCAAATATAGAAGAGAACAGCTGGAGAACAGAGGAACACCGGAAACTAAAGGGTTAACCAGTGGAGAAGCTTCTGAATCACATGACAGATAAAAGTGAAGGGTGTCTCTGTCTTTTTCATTTAATTTTTTTACCCATAAATCTGTGTTTCTACCCTTTAAGGAACAGGGTGAAACTCATCCACAGAACAAAGTGGGCAGCGTCGCATTCAATTTCAAAAGAGAGATTAGAGATAAAGCTCTGAACAAATATTTGATTAAAAATGTGAAACAGTCTGAGGGATTTTGGGACGAATGGAAAATGATACGATACAACATACAGTTAGGAATCAAATAATGAGGTTTGGAGGGAAATAAAATGAACTGACAGTTTATGCAGATTTGACTTTAAAGAAGATGAGTTTGACTGACGAACTGTTCAACTGGACCAGGACTGGAGACGGATCCAGGCCCAGGTCCAGACCCAGGTCCAGGTCCAGGCCCAGGCCCAGGCCCAGGCCCAGGCCCAGGCCCAGGTCCAGGTCCAGGTCCAGGTCCAGATCCAGGTCTAGACCCAGATCCAGGCCCAGATTCAGGTCCAGGTCCAGATGCAGGTCCAGATCCAGACCAAGGTCCAGATTCAGGTCCAGATCCAGGTCCAGGTCCAGGTCCAGGTCCAGATCCAGATGCAGGTCCATTGGTGAGATTGAACCTGTGGAGCTTCACTGGACACAGGTCAGTTCAGACTCACACTGAGGTTCTGGATGAATGAGGCCTTGACTCTACACACTTTATGGGTGTTTTTGGGTGGTTTGTAGGTGTCTTTGTGTGGTATTGCATGATTTTGGGGTGTTTTGGGGTGATTGTTGGGTATTTTGGGTGTTATTGGGTGATTTTGAGGTGTTTGCAGGTGTGTTTGGGTGTTTATTGAGTGACTTTTGGGTGATTTGTAGGTGTTTTTTGAGTAATATTTGGGTGGTTTGTAGGTGTTTTGGAGTGTTTTTTGGATGTTTTGTGGGTGTTTTGGGGAGATTTTTGAGTGTTTTTTGCTGTTATTGGGTGATTGTTGGGTGGTTTGTGGGTGTTTTTTGGGTGTTTTTGGGTGTTTTCGGGAGATTTTTGGTTGTTTTTTGCTGTTATTGGGTGGTTTGTGGGTGTTTTGGGGTGTTTTTTGGGTGTTTTCGGGGTGTTTTGGGGAGATTTTTGAGTGTTTTTTGCTGTTATTGGGTGAGTGTTGGGTGGTTTGTGGGGGCTGGAACAGATTAATTGTACTTCATGTAAGAAACAGCAGCTCATTGATGATCGAATCTGGATCTCATCTAAACCCTCTTATACAACCTCCAAACTCTTCAAATCCAAATAAAACCACCGCTGGAATTTCCTCAGTGGACATGTGACACTGATTTTGCGGGTAAAAAAACTGTGCAATCAATTAGTCTGACTGAACTGTAACGGACGCTGCCTCTGAACAGGATGTCAAAGTGCTCTTCTTTTCTTCAATCATGCATGACTGATACAACTTAAGTTCTCCCACGGGAGAAGAAAGCCGACGTTTGAAACAGCCTGGACTTATCTGGACGAGCTTCAACGCAGCTGTGAGAGACTTTCCATAAACCAATTAAAGAAAGAAAAGGTCAGACAGTAGCCTTGGAGAAAAAAAAAGGAGATAAAAGCCTGATTGGATTGGTTCATGCTCTAATTTTGACCATCACATTTTTGAACGCACTTATTCAATTGAGCGCAGAAGACGGAGGCGGACGAGGCCGTCTACACCCCTTAGATTTTACAGATAGAAAAGAGCGGAGTTATCAGAACAGACTGTGAGTTCATTTAATGTGGGTTTGGCCCCAAAAAGATGAAAACTGATCCCAATCTGTTATCAACTTCTGTTAGAAGAACAACACCACACATACGCCACTTATCTGCAAAAATGACAGAGTACAGACGACTGGAGCTGCACAACCTTTAGATCCAACCGCTGTGGAAGGGTGGAAGGGGGGTCAAACATGAGGCCCACAGGACAGAACCGACCCGCTGAAGGGGCCAGTCAAACCCAACAAAGGGTCCAGTCAAAGCCACCGAAGGGTCCAGTCAAACCCACCAAAGGGTCCAATCCCACCCACCAAAGGCTCCAGTCCAGCCCAACAAAGGGTCCAGTCCCGCAATCCCAAATAACAAGGATAAATACGAATAAATACGAATAACAAGAATAAATACGAATAAATACGAAAAACAAGAATAAATACGAATAACAGGAAAAAATACGAATAATACAAATAACAAGAATAAATACGAATAAATACGAATAATACAAATAACAAGAATAAATACGAAAAACAAGAATAAATACGAATAACAGGAATAAATACGAATAACAAGAATAAATATGAATAAATATGAAAAACAAGAATAAACACGAATAACAGGAATAAATATGAATAAATATGCATAACAAGAATAAATACGAATAATACGAAAAACAAGAATAAAGACGAATAAAGATGAATAAATGCGAAAAACAAGAATAAATACAAATAACAACAATAAATATGAATAACAAGAATAAATACGAATAAATACTAATAGCAGGAATAAATATGAGCTATTGCATTGAACCCGTGTGGTTCCACAGGTTCTAGATGTGCTAGTTTTTCTGCTGTTGTGTATTTGTTCATGTTGTTCCACATTTGTCCAACAGTCACCACCAAAGTGGTCTGGACATAGAAACAGGATCAGAAGGATGTTGGATTAAAAAGGACTGATAGCTGACAAAATATTGGTCTGATCAACTGTTACTGTTTTCATTAGTCTGTTCACTGAGTACAAATACAGAAGGATGATGAACTCACACACACACACACACACACACACACACACACACACACACATACACACACACACTTGGCTTTTATAATATAGATAACATAAATAAGTGTATATATGACAGTGTAGCTGTAATATGTCAGACTGTACAGATGTCATATACAGTCAAACTGTTTTTATTGTCATGTTTAGTCTGATTGTGCAGCTGAAGCCGTGGTTTGTGTTCCTTTAAAAACTGACATTTCTAAACCAAATACCACAGTGATTGCAGCTGCTTTCTTCAGATCCATATCAATCCTTGCTCTCAGAAAATAAATCCCAGTAAAAGGACACTTTCCTTTTGTGGCCAGATTAGCGCATCTTTTCATCTTTTTAATGGCGTGTTCTCCAACAGTATCAGTTAATGTGCACCCTCCTTAAATCTGAGCACTGATCTTTGTTCACAGCTTGAAAAACTGAGAAACACTCTGCACCTCCTGTTCTGGGTGGAGTTTAATCTACTGTTGACTCCAACGGAGAGAGAAACAAAAAGAGTTTGTATTGATGCAGAGAATTAGGACCATTAGGCCTCATGAAGAGGGTGGAGGGGGTTTATGTGGGTGGAGGGGGTTTGTTTGTGTGGGTGGATGGGGTTTATCTGGGTGGATGGCGTTTGTGTGGGTGGATGGGGTTTATCTCGGTGGATGGAGTTTGTGTGGGTGGATGGGGTTTATCTGGGTGGATGGGGTTTTGTGTGGGTGGATGGGCGCAATTGCCCCCCCTCATGGCCAACTTGTTGAAAAATGTATGCTATAAACGTGTGCTAAAGTGCCCTCTTGGGAGCCAAACGTGTGCTTAAATGCCCTCTTGGGAGCCAAAATGTGTGCTTAAGTGCCTTCTTGGGAGCCAAAATGTGTGCTAAAGTGCCCTGCTGGGAGCCAAACGTGTGCTAAAGTGCCCTGTTGGGAGCCAAACGTGTGCTAAAGGGCCCTCTTGGGAGCCAAACATGTGCTAAAGTGCCCTGTTGGGAGCCAAACGTGTGCTTAGGTGCCCTCTTGGGAGTCAAAACGTGTGCTGAAGTGCCCTGTTGGGAGCCAAACGTGTGTTTAAGTGCCCTCTTGGGAGTCAAAACGTGTGCTAAAGTGCCCTGTTGGGAGCCAAACGTGTGCTTAAGTTCCCTGTTGGGAGCCAAACGTGTGCTAAAGGGCCCTCTTGGGAGCCAAACGTGTGCTAAAGTGCCCTGTTGGGAGCCAAAACGTGTGCTACAGTTCGGAACACTAAATCAGAGAGTGTTTATGTTGGGAGCCAAACATGTGCTAAAGTGCCCTGTTGGGAGCCAAACGTGTGCTAAAGGGCCCTTTTGGGAGCCAAAACGTGTGCTACAGTTCGGAATACTAAATCAGAGAGTGTTTATGTTGGGAGCCAAACGTGTGCTAAAGTGCCCTGTTGGGAGCCAAACGTGTGCTAAAGTGCCCTGTTGGGAGCAAAACGTGTGCTAAAGTGCCCTGTTGGGAGCCAAACGTGTGCTAAAGTGCCCTGTTGGGAGCCAAACGTGTGCTAAAGTGCCCTGTTGGGAGCCAAAATGTGTGCTTAAGTGCCCTCTTGGGAGCCAAAACGTGTGCTTAAGTGCCCTCTTGGGAGTCAAAACATGTGCTAAAGTGCCCTGTTGGGAGCCAAACGTGTGCTAAAGGGCCCTCTTGGGAGCCAAACATGTGCTAAAGTGCCCTGTTGGGAGCCAAACGTGTGCTAAAGGGCCCTCTTGGGAGCCAAACATGTGCTAAAGTGCCCTGTTGGGAGCCAAACGTGTGCTTAGGTGCCCTCTTGGGAGTCAAAACGTGTGCTGAAGTGCCCTGTTGGGAGCCAAACGTGTGCTTAAGTGCCCTCTTGGGAGTCAAAACGTGTGCTAAAGGGCCCTCTTGGGAGCCAAACATGTGCTAAAGTGCCCTGTTGGGAGCCAAACGTGTGCTTAGGTGCCCTCTTGGGAGTCAAAACGTGTGCTGAAGTGCCCTGTTGGGAGCCAAACGTGTGCTTAGGTGCCCTCTTGGGAGTCAAAACGTGTGCTGAAGTGCCCTGTTGGGAGCCAAACGTGTGCTTAAGTGCCCTCTTGGGAGTCAAAACGTGTGCTAAAGGGCCCTCTTGGGAGCCAAACATGTGCTAAAGTGCCCTGTTGGGAGCCAAACGTGTGCTTAGGTGCCCTCTTGGGAGTCAAAACGTGTGCTGAAGTGCCCTGTTGGGAGCCAAACGTGTGCTTAGGTGCCCTCTTGGGAGTCAAAACGTGTGCTGAAGTGCCCTGTTGGGAGCCAAACATGTGCTAAAGTGCCCTCTTGGGAGTCAAAACGTGTGCTAAAGTGCCCTGTTGGGAGCCAAACGTGTGCTTAAGTTCCCTGTTGGGAGCCAAACGTGTGCTAAAGGGCCCTCTTGGGAGCCAAACATGTGCTAAAGTGCCCTGTTGGGAGCCAAAACGTGTGCTACAGTTCGGAACACTAAATCAGAGAGTGTTTATGTAGGGAGCCAAACGTGTGCTAAAGTGCCCTGTTGGGAGCCAAACGTGTGCTAAAGGGCCCTTTTGGGAGCCAAAACGTGTGCTACAGTTCGGAATACTAAATCAGAGAGTGTTTATGTTGGGAGCAAAACGTGTGCTAAAGTGCCCTGTTGGGAGCCAAATGTGTGCTAAAGTGCCCTGTTGGGAGCCAAACGTGTGCTAAAGTGCCCTTTTGGGAGCCAAACGTGTGCTAAAGTGCCCTTTTGGGAGCCAAAACGTGTGCTACAGTTCTGAATACTAAATCAGAGAGACTTTATGTCTTAGTGTTTTTATTCACTGCAGTAAAAACACCAGCGCTGAGCCTCTTTATTTCTTTCTTTCTTTTTCTGTTTGTGTGCTCTTCTTCTTCTTCTTCTTCTACTTCTTCTCTGTTCATTGACTGTGGGTTGGTTTTATAGGATGAACCTCCTCCTCTTCCTCTTCCTCCTCTTCCTCCTCCTCTCCCTCTTCTTCCTCTTCCTCTTCCTCCTCCTCCTCCTCTTCCTCCTCCTCCTCCTCTTCCCTCCTCCTCCTCTTCCTCCTCCTCCTCCTCTTCCTCCTCCTCCTCTTCCTCCTCCTCCTCCTCTTCCTCCTCCTCCTCTTCCTCCTCCTCCTCCTCTTCCTCTTCCTCCTCTTCCTCCTCCTCCTCCTCTTCCTCCTCCTCTTCCTCCTCCTCCTCCTCCTCCTCCTCCTCCTCCTCTTCTATAAATATCCTCTCCTCAGTATAACTGGGTAATAAACCTGTCTTCTCTGTGCTGCAGTAGAATGATGCCTGTGCTCTTCTCTTCTCTGCTGCTGGTGGAGTTTCTTCTCCGTGGGGCTGATGTATCACGGAGGTTGAACTCTCATTATCAACTCAGAGGATTAAAGGCACTAACGCCGTACGAGGAGGGAACCCAGCTTCAATGGAGACGGATCTGTCCTCGGCGCCACGGCTCTGCCCCCCCCCCCCCCCCCCCCCCCCCCTCCTTCAGTTCTTTCACTCTGTCTCAGAGTTCAAGGCTTTCATTGACTTTGTCGACTCTGAGGACCGGTGCAGTCGACTCCAGCCCCGTTCTATTCGCAATTATCCAGACGGTGGCACCGCTGCCAGAACTGTCACATGGAGGACGGTGGTCGATTTATTCACCCACAAATATCAGGAATTTAACAGGTTCATATAAATGTGATTGATGGAAAAAATGACAATTTCACCCACATTCTATGTTTTTTCATTTTCTGTTTTTTTGTAGTTAAATCGGTATATGACCCAAAACTGTAATGGAAAGACCTTTGAGTCCGACTACCGTTAGCTACCATTAACTACCGTTAGCTACTGTTAGCTACCGTTAGCTACCGTTAACTGTTAGCTACCATTAACTACTGTTAGCTACTGTTAGCTACTGTTGGCTACTGTTATCTTCCGTTAGCTACTGTTGGCTACTGTTATCTACCGTTAGCTACTGTTGGCTACCGTTAGCTACTGTTAGCTACTGTTGGCTACCGTTATCTACTGTTAGCTACTGTTGGCTACCATTAGCTACCATTAGCTTCTGTTGGCTACCATTATCTACAGTTGGCTACCGTTATCTACCATTAGCTACTGTTGGCTACCGTTAGCTACCTACCATTAGCTACTGTTAGCTACCGTTAGCTACCTTTGGCTAAGGTCACACAGATGGAACAGACCAGGAGACCGCCCTGTCATTACCCATCATGCCTAGTGCCTACAGTCCAGTCTGTGGGGGCAGTGATTACCCCAAAACCAAACCAAAAACTGAAATTAAATTGTCCTTTTTCCATGAGGCAAATTCTAATGCAAAAGTTATATTTCCGCAATTTGAGTGTCAATGGAAAAACGACAATTTCACCCAAATTCTAGTTTTTCTCTGAATAGTTGTTGTTGTTTTTCGGGGTGTTTGTTCGTAGTTAAATTGGTCTATGACCCAAAACTGTAATGGAAATTCCTTTGAGTCCAACTAGAGTCACATGACCAAAACAAACAGATGTGGATGGATGTTAGAACAAGAGAAGAAGAGTTGAACCCAAACATGTGTGTGTATGTGTGGACACACCAGGAAACCACATCAGTTTAGAATTTAGCAGGAGATAGAGGAGGAACCAGCATTCTAGATTCAAACCAACCCAGATTTCTGTTCCTGTTTATGGAAGGACTGACACTGACATCTACAAGAAAGAAACTCAGCAGCACAGCAGGGACTGAATGGACAGACCAACAGTACACACTAGTGTTTGGAACAGTCAACAGTTTGACCATAAATGTGTGAATGTGTGAGTAAATGTTGGGCATAAATCTACTAAAGTATGCATGAAATGTTTGTCTGACAAATGTACAAGAACAGACTAATGCATATTTAAGTGAACGGACAGAAAAACTCATTTCCACTCACTGGACAAATACGACTTGGACGAAGACACTGAAGGAGAAGGAAAAGTCCACTGGTGGAAAATGAGAATCAGTGTTTAAAAGGACATTTCATGGATTATTGCATTTAGTTTAATGTTGATAGAAAAATCCAATCAGGAAAAGAATAAACAGCAACATTTATACTGGAAAATAAACACTAGGAAAAAACAGAAGGAGGAGAAATGGAATACATTATTAATGTTATTATATTATTATTATTATTATTATTATTATTATTATTATTATTATTATTATATTAACCCATACCGACCCAGTTCTGTTTTTGTATCAGTTTCAGAATGAGTTTTTCCTCTATATTTAATTTTTCTTAAATCATTTTTCCAGTGAAAATCTGGCATTTTTCTACATATAATATATTGATCATGTAGGTGTTCATCATATATATATATATATATATATATATATATATATATATATATATATATATATATATATATATACACATACATATATGACACAGAGCACAGACATGCAGCATTTACCCATAATCCTCTGCAAACAGGGATTTATGGACCTGGACACAGTCTATTAGAACCAACCAGTGGAGCGGCAAAGACACAGTGTGGAAGAAAAGGTCTGGAACTAACCAGTCCAAACCAAGTCCAAAACCAAAGCCTGCAGTAAACTGGACCCTGATCCTGGACCTGAACCTGAACCTGATCCACCACTGGACCAGTTCAGTCCATCAGGAAACCACTTTAAACTGAACCAACAAACAACCACTGAGTACAGTTATACACCTTATCTTATCTTATCTTATCTTATCTTATCTTATCTTATCTTATCTTATCTATTTTTTCTGATCTGATCCACTCCACCATCAAAACCTTCATTTAGGAGTTTTTTTTTTTTTCATTGTGATCAATATGTTTTCAATATGTTTTCTCTCCAAAATCACATTAAAACAACACTGAGAGTTAATGCAATTTGATCCAAGTCAAATTCACTTTAAAATGACGTCATCTGAATCAATGGGTTTACGTCCTGTCAGATGGCATTAGGGCCCAGTTCAGAACCCAGGGGGATCCCACTATGACATAATGGATCCAATAATACAACTAATCACAAATGATTGGAACACAAACACCAAAAAAGATCTAGAGCTGACAAAGACGATCCAAACACAGACGAGAAGCAGGGGTGTCAAACATATGGCCCGTGGCCCAAAACCGGCCCGCCAAAGGGTCCGATCCGGTCCATGAGATGGATGTGTAAAGAGCAAAACCTGACCCTGAAGATATTAACAATTATTTTAGTTTAGGTTCCACATTCAGATCAAAATGATCTAAAGTAGATCAGAACGAGTCCAAATATTAATAAAAGAAACTATAAATAATGACCAATAGAAACTTATCTCTTTGTTTTAACGAAAAAAAGTAAAATTACATGAAGTTTACGTTAACAAACTATATTTTCATGAACAAACATGAACCTGAACTGTTTTCACATATTTTTATTTTTTTAAGGGTTAAAGGTGGACGTTTGGGTCTTTAAGGGTTAAAGGTGGATGTTTGGGTCTTTAAGGGTTAAAGGTGGATGTTTGGGTCTTTAAGGTGGACGTCTGGGTCTTTAAGGGGTCTTTAAGGGTTAAAAACTCCATCTGCGGTTCAGTTCAATTATCCATTGTCTTATAAAAACATCTTAAACTCAACAGTGGTTCCATATTTTGCAGGTGGGCAGAACTCCATCTCCCATCATGCACTTGGTGAATTAAAATGGCAGGATGCCCGTTGGTTCCAACCTCCTTTGGCTGAATTGTTTGAACTTTCTAAACTTTACTGTTGGTACTCTTTCACTTGGATATTGGCAGAATGTGGTTAGTGTTTTAATTTGACGTGGTTCTTTAAAACATTAGAACAAACACTTCCTGTATTGATGTTTAGTCCGACTCTACGTTTATGAGCTGATTCTGGTTCTTTACAGACGCAGTAAAACGTCTGGATGATGGAAGAGGCGGCGCTGCAGGTTTATTTCAGATGCTTTGGTTCTTTTCTTTGTTTTTCACTTCTGTTTCCTGTTGGTAAATTTAGAACGTGCGGAATCTGCATCTGCTGTTGAAGGTCATTATCCACCTGATTTACATACGAGTTAGCATCCTGTTTGAAGTCTGAGCACACACTGTGTGTTCGGTGTGTGTTTGGTGTGTGTTAGTTGTGGTCACCCAGGTCTGGACCACAGTCATTTTAAAGAGCTAAAAATATATTTGGATTAAATATTCACCCTGATTAAAAATAAATAAATCAGTTGGCTAGTGCACACAGGTTATGGTAACTGCGGTAGGGGTGATTGGTTAATAATTTAAATTTAAAAATGTCTACGGTTATTAAAAACGTTATGCCATATTATCTATGACAATGGTTCTCCAACTTTTTACAGTGGAATACCTGCTGAAATATACTTTTTACAGTGAAGTACCCCCTGAAATAGACTTTTTACAGTGGAGTAATTGCAGAAACATACTTTTTACAGCAGAGTAACCCCTGAAATAGACTCTTTACAACGGAGTAACCCCTGAAATAGACTTTTTACAGCGGAGTAATTGCTGAAACATACTTTTTACAGTGGAGTACCCCCTAAAAAAGACTTTTTACAGTGGAGTAATTGCTGAAACATACTTTTTACAGTGAAGTACCCCCTGAAATAGACTTTTTACAACGGAGTATCCCCTGAAATATACTTTTTACAGTAGAGTACCCCCTGAAATAGACTTTTTACAGAGGAGTAATTACTGAAACATACTTTTGACAGTGGAATACCCCCTGAAATAGACTTTTTGCAGCGGAGTAATTGCTGAAACATACTTTTTACAGTGGAGTACCCCCTGAAATAGACTTTTTACAGCGGAGTAATTGCTGAAACATACTTTTGACAGTGGAGTACCCCCTGAAATAGACTTTTTACAGCAGAGTATCCCCTGAAATAGACTTTTTTTATGCAAGTATCCCCAGCTTTCACTTGAAAAAAGAATTGAGTCCAAATGTGTTCCTGTGCCAAAGGTACGTACACATGAACCACTGACTTCAGCACCTGTCTGTCCTCTGTCCACAGGTGTCTCTGTCCGTCCCCCTGTCCCCTCCCCTCAGTGTCTCTGTCCGTCCCCCTGTCCCCTCCCCTCAGTGCGTCTGTCTGTCCGTCCCCCTGTCCCCTCCCCTCAGTGCGTCTGTCCGTCCCCCTGTCCCCTCCCCTCAGTGTCTCTGTCCGTCCCCCTGTCCCCTCCCCTCAGTGTCTCTGTCCATCCCCCTGTCCCCTCCCCTCAGTGCGTCTATCCGTCCCCCTGTCCCCTCCCCTCAGTGTCTCTGTCCGTCCCCCTGTCCCCTCCCCTCAGTGTCTCTGTCCGTCCCCCTGTCCCCTCCCCTCAGTGCGTCTGTCTGTCCGTCCCCCTGTCCCCTCCCCTCAGTGCGTCTGTCCGTCCCCCTGTCCCCTCCCCTCAGTGTCTCTGTCCGTCCCCCTGTCCCCTCCCCTCAGTGCGTCTGTCCGTCCCCCTGTCCCCTCCCCTCAGTGTCTCTGTCTCCTCTCGGTGGACACATATCCTCTGGTCCTTCTGCTGACTCAGGCTCTGTCTCAGATTCAGACTTATTGTTAAATTATGCTTCTCGTCCACTCTGTCTGCGACGCTGATCCACTTTGTCAATCTGGATCTTTAGCCGCTGTCAGCGCCGGACCTCCCAGCATGCATCTGTGACCCCACACACAGCACATGTCACCACAGGCATGATGGATGCACTCCGACGCCCACGGGGGCGTCAGCTATTTTCATCAATATGCCAGAGGTGGGTGGAAAAAAACAGTACATTTACAAAATGAATTTAACGGCACTAGGATATTAGATGAACAGAGTGTGATTTAGATCAATTTAATGAGAGAAATATGATTAAATATGGACATCTGTCAACTGTCAACAATCTGACAGATGACACAAACTGAAGCAAAAATAATAAACCCATGGACATTTATCAGGAACAGTGGACGGAGACACTGGGTTTTTATATTAGACAGTAAATAAAATGAATTAAAAAGGTACTAAATAACAAGGAACATGAACAAATAAGTAAACAATGTCTGACATGAAGTAAATAAGAATAAAATAAGCAAAAAAAACCCTGATGACTTTTTTCCCTCTTTTTTTCCACTTTTTTCCTTTTTGATGGCTTTTTCTCTTTTTTCCCCTATTTTTTGTCTCTTTTTGAAGATTTTTTCCCTCTTTTTTCCCTCTTTTTCTTTTTTCCCTCTTTTTGATTACTTTTTTCTCTTTTTTATCTCTTTTGGTGACTTTCTTTCCTGTTTTTACCTCCGCCAAGGAGGTTATGTTTTTGTCGGTGTTGGTTTGTCTGTCTGTTTGTCTGTCCGTGTGCAAGATAACTAAAAGTTAGGGACGGATTTGGATGAAAATTTCAGGAAATGTTGATACAGGCACAAGGAACAAATGATTACATTTTGGTGGTGATTGGGGGTGGGGGGGTGGGGGGCCATGGGGGCCCACTGATCTGCCTTGGCAGAGGTCTGTGCTCTCAGAGTGCTTCTAGTTTCTTCTTTTTTCCCTCTTTTTGATGACTTTTTTTTCTCTTTTTGTTGACTTTTTCCCCCTCTTTTTTCCTTCTTTTTGATGACTTTTCCCCTTTGTTTGTCTCTTTTTTCCCCTCTTTTTGATGACTTTTTTCCTTTTTTCTTTTTGTCCTCTTATTAATGACTTTTTTCTCTTTTTGTCCTCTTTTTGATGACTTTTTCCCCTCTTTTATCTCTTTTTCCCTCTTTTTGATGACTTTTTCTTTTTTCTCTTTTTTTCCTCTTTTAAATGACTCACCCCCTTTTTTTCCTTCTTTTTGATGACTTTTTTCCCCTTCTTTTATCTCTTTTTTTCCTCTTTTTAATGACTTTTAATAGTCTAATATTTTTTTCTGTTCATTGGTCTGAATGTGGAACCTGAACTAAATGAGTTTGACGTCTTCGGAATCAAATGAAATTTACACCTGGTACAAAACCACTTCCCCTGCAGGACTTTCTTTCTTTCTTGCATCTGATTTGTTGAACGCTCCTGAAACCAAAGGCATTAGTGTTTTTTTTTTCCATTAAATCCCATTCTTCCCTTAAAGACAGCGGTCCAAATGTGACTTTTAAACATGAGCTTCCTCTCTTCCATTTCCTCTGAATATCGCTGTAAAGGCGTCACTGACTCCTTCTTTTCCATATCAGAGCTTTATGAGTTTGGGGGAAAAGCCTGTGTGAATGGGCCTTTGTTCTCCGGTGGGGGGGGGGGGGGGGGGCATGTGGGTTCTTCCCTGCAGGGGGGGGGGGGGGGGGGGGGGGCTTGTTAACCCACTCCTCAGACACACTAGTGCACTTTCTTTAATGCGTGGAGGTGGAACGGCTCCAGCTGCAGCACATTTTAGATGATGGCAGCCTTCGCTCAAATCCTTCCATTAAAGGCTGGCAGCTTCCCATCCGCCCTGCGCTCATTCTGATCGTACCGGTGATCTCCTTCAGTTAACTGTGGCACGCCCCCCCCCCACCACCACTGCCGCTGCCGCCGCCGTAGATTAGAGTGTCCTCATGAATGCAGATGAAAAGCTAATTCTCAGATGGAGTTAAACAGCCTCTTCCATCCCACCTGCATTGTGTCCTAATCCTGCCGTAAGCCTCCAGTTTAGAGTTTACACCGTCGGGGGGGGGTTCTGTTAGCCTCAGAGTTTAGAGTTTACACCGTCGGGGGGGGGGGGTTCTGTTAGCCTCAGAGTTTAGAGTTTACACCGTCAGGTGAGGGGGGGTTCTGTTAGCCTCAGAGTTTAGAGTTTACACCGTCAGGAGGGGGCAGTTCTATTAGCCTCAGAAAGACGCAAAATGGAATAAAGGTAATGGAAACACCAAAATATCACAAAAAACTGTTAAAGATCGCACAAAAATTTGTACACTCCAATGAGGTGGCTTTGAAGACTGGATCGTTTGTGTTTTCTCTGTGGTTTTGGGGTGGTTTGTGTGTGTTTTTTGTGTGGTTTTGGGGTGTTTTTGTGGGTGGTTTATTGGTGGTTTTCGGATAGTTTTGGGGTGTTTTTCAGGTGGTTTATGGGTGTTTTTTGGGGTGGTTTTGGGATGTTTTTTGGGTGGTTTATGAGTGGTTTTGGGGTGGTTTGGGGTATTTTATGGATGTTTTTTTTTTTTGGGTGCTTTTGGGATGTGTTTTTTGGGTGGTTTATGAGAAGTTTTTGAAGTGTTTTCCAGGTAGTTTATGGACGGTTTTGGGGGTGGTTCATGAGTGGTTTTTGAGGTGTTTTCCAGGTAGTTTATGGATGGTTTTGGGGGTGATTTTGGGGTGGTTTTGTGGGGCTGGAAAATATTCATTATATTTCAGTTCACTTTAATGGAGAAAACTAATTGTTAAAATGAATAAATTGCAAAATGTGCTCAGTTATGGAATGAATGAAACTAGTACTGTAAGGTTCTAGTGGACTCAGCTTTAGCTCATGCAGATATGAGTCCAGGACCATCAGGACCATCAGATGAACATGTCACTGTGTTCGTGGACTGGATCCATGATGTTGGGTCTGTCAGATCAGGTCTGTCATGTGGGTCAGTGTTACCCAGGTCCGTCCAGGTCTGTCATGTGGGTCAGTGTTACCCAGGTCCATCCAGGTCTGTCATATGGGTCAGTGTTACCCAGGTCTGTCCAGGATGGTGTCAAACAGTTTGGATCCCATTCTCAGAAGATCCTTCTGTCGCACTGTGGGTCTCCTCCAAACTGGATCTGGATCTGGACTAATCCAGTCCTATAAGAGGACTAAGACCCTTCAGCGTACATCCAGACCCTTTTAAGGTTCATCATCATCATTCAGACCTCAGACGTGTAGGAGACGGAATATGAGTCTTCGTTCACTAACGTCACTGCAGAAATTACAGATAATTGCAGGTATTGTGTTTAAATGTCAAAGCTCAGAGACAGAACATCAGCTGATGGACGATTAACGGTTTTAAACACAGAAAGAGACAGAACATAAAGATAAAAAAAGGAGGGGAAAAAACATTAAAAAGAGGGAAAAAAAGATGAAAAAAGAGGGGAATAAAAGAGGAAAAACGATGGGGGAAAAAGTCATGAAAAAGAGGGGAAAAAGAGAAAAAAAAGACATCAAAAAGATAAAAAAAAAAGCGAGGAAAAAAACAGTCCTCATAAACAGTGGTTGTGTAATCCAGTATTAACTCCTGTGTGTTTCATGTGACTAAAACTGTTCCACTTTTATACTTCTGTATCCAAACTAAATCACCTGAAAAACACCCCAAAACTATCCAAAAACCACTCATAAACTATCTGAAAACCACCCACAAACCACCCCAAAACCACTCACAAACCACCCAAAAAACCCACTCATAAACCACCCAAAAAAACACTCCCAAACCACCCAAAAACACCCCAAACCACCTGAAAAACACCTCAAAACTACCCAAAAACCACTCATAAACCACCCAAAAAACCACCCCAAAAACATCCATAAACCACTTGAAAAACACCTAAAACTATCTGAAAACCACCCACAAACCACTCATAAACCACCCAAAACAGACCCCAAAACCACCTGAAAAACACCCCAAAACTATCCAACAACAACCCACAAACACACACTAAACTCCTCATTTAAATGTGGCAGTCTCCAAGACTGTGACCTGTTGACATTTACACGGGAAATCTGAGTTGACCATCCGTGACACGCAAATCAATAGTGTGCACATTTTTTAGTGCGAGTAAGCTAATTTGCGTCTGTTATTTGCAATGTTAGTAAATCAGGCCCTGAATCTTGAACCAGCAAAGAGTTAATGATGAAGAATTACAGAAAGTGTGAAACCAAAGTGATATGAGTGATGAGAAAAGACAGGATTTCACAGCGAAAACCGACAATAATTGAGTCAACAGCAGAAAAATGAGGTGTTGAGTTCGTGTTTGGAGACCAGAGGCAACGAAACCAAACAAGTGGCAGCAGTTTGGACAATGAATACAGATGACATGGACGTGAAATATTAGCTGCAGTTAATTAAGTCCTAATCGCGGTCGGGTAAATGGCGCTGCAGCCTCTGGCTCTGAATGAAAGTGTCAAAGTGACGGTAATTTCTGACCATTTCAGATTTAATGGAAACATCTGAAACCGCAGCAGCAGCAGACACAAGAATTCTGAGTCATTTTAGAAGAAAAGTAACAGACGATGGTGGAAAAAAGGTTCAGACTGATGGTACGGGTTTATTTCATATGAGCCGATGTTCCTGCAGGTGAAGCAGCCTCACAGGATTAGAACTGTGGAAGTACATCTGTGTCATCAGATTTGGAATTATAAAAGCCATTGAAGTTCTAGCACTGATGTTTTTTTTGCACTGAAATTAAAGGTGCTGTATGTAGGATTGTGGCCCAAACTGGTACTGCAATCAAATACTGTAGAGCGTGGTATCCCCTGCCCCCCCGCCCCCAGACTAGGGGTTGACAGATCCAACATGAGCGTCTTCTACTAGTGTTTCCACTAATCCTTGCCGCCACAATATAAATTTCATACAATAAAATCATCACCAGACTTTTTCTACATCAGTCTAATATAGAATAGAACAGGACAAACGTCCTGCCCACTCAAAGGAAAGTTTACACAGATTCAGGAGATAGAGAAAAGGGAAATGAGCCTTAAGTGTACCTTTTACTTCCACAAAGTACAAGTGGCATGGATCGCTACCCCCCCCCCCCCCCCCTCAACTTTCAGATTACACACCTCTACACGCAGAGGTCACTTCCACAGAAAACACTGAACTACAAGGAGCTACCATGGACAGAGACAAGTCCTACACCAGTACCTGGTCTGTTCACCAGGGCCAGGAGAAGAGACCACAGCCCAGCCCTGGGTGAAGAGACCACCGGTCTGGGACCGGGTGCAGATGGCGTCCCCGGCTCTCAGTGGTTCTTATCGGTGGTCAGACTAAGGCAGAGTCAGCGTCAGTCTTCAAATCCTTCTCCTCTTTCAGTCGTCTCCATGTTTCTAAATCATCTCCTACAGATCCTTGTTTTGTTTCTCACTTTGTCGTCTTTGGAATAATCAGAGTCCTTTTCGGTTTATTAAGGTCAGACATTTGTGATCAGAAATGTTCCAGCTGCAGCTCAGTGGAACTGCCAACCTGGATGAACAAAGGAACTGACTCTGTGATTGGCAGACAGGTGATGGGCGGAGCCTCAGACCCAAACACACAATGACATCATAAACATCATTTGGGGGCTGACACTGAGCTTTTCAAATGTGAATATTCTGTCTGGACAACTACTGTCAGTGAGATCAGGATTTGAAATGAACTGGATTCCTTCATGTCTGGTGACAGTCGAGGCCATTTTAGAATGACTGAGAACAGAATTCCTACAGATTGCACCTTTAAGTATCTGAGTTTTTGCATCTGAATTTTTTAAATTCTAAATTTATGAACATAGTTGAATTCAGAGACAAACAATTCAGACACTTAATTTCAGTGCTATAAATTCAGTGTCTTTTATGATTCCAAATCTGATGACACAGATTTACTTCCATACAGCAGCCACAAGAATTCTGAGTCATTTTAGAAGAAAAGGTAAAAAAAAAAAAAAGCCAATGCTGACAGGTTCAGACTGATAGTACGGCTTTATTTCATATGAGTCGACGTTCCTGCAGGTGATGCTGCCTTCGCAGGATTAGAAGGTTTTAATGAAGGGCATTTGGACACATGTGAACAGACAGGCAGCAGTTCTTAAACAGTGGCTTCAGATAGCAGCGCTGCATTCATTCCCTCTTCTCTAATGTTTTATTAATGGAGCCTTAGGTGCCGCAGGCGTAAATCTGTCCTTTCACTTCCACACATCCACTTTAAGGAATCAATCAGTGTGTTCGCTAATGACAGATCATCCATTCTAAGCCTCTGTCCCTGAGCTTTGGAACTCCCAAACTGGAGATGAAAAGAAAAAGAAGCATTGACACCCATGTAAACCTGTTCTGTTTCTGTCACGAACAGTCTGGTCTGATGAGGAACGACTAAACGGTACAACTACGGTTCAGGCTGAGCATCATTTAGTTCTGGTTCAGCCTCATTTATACAGATTCCACCACAGTTATACCAGTAGGTTAGTATACACTGTAAAAAAAAAAAAAAAAACATAAAAAAAAAAAAGTATTATTCTGGCAGCAGGGATGCTGAAAAAATACTGTAAAATACCGAAAAACAACCATCTCATAAAAATACGGTAATTTTCCATAATTAAAATACAGTTTTTTTCCCTAACTTTACATGAGATTTTGCATATTTTGTTTGACTTTTTAATGTTTAATAAAGAATATTTTCATGTATTAAAACAATCATATATATATATATATATATATACATATATATATATATATATATATATATATATATATATATATATATATATATATATATATATATATATATATATATATATGTAATTTTCAATGAGACTCAGTTGTACAATCCACTGATAAAAACTGTATTTGGACAGTTTATCAGTGCTTATACATGTTATACATTCACAAAAATACATTTATTCAACATTTTTGATGTGAAACCTACTGTAATTACACAAGATATTTGTCAATTAACAAACAAGTCTTGTTAAACTTTCAGAACAAATACTTCTTTTACGGTTAATTGTCAGTAATTTTATCTCATTTTATTTATCAATTTTTTTTTTGGACAGTATTAAACTTTAAATTAACAGTTTAATCTCATAAATAGAAAATAAATATTTGTGAAATTATGATACATTTGTAAATTTATTTTAACTGTATTTTTCTGTGAAAAATGAAAAAAAAAAATTAAATGGAAATTTTATGTTTATTCAGTTACAGTTTTTTCATGTTATTTCACATTTGACATGTAAAATCACAGTCTATTTTTGTCATTTCATTGATATTTTCCTGTATCTTAAAAATACAGGAAAAATCTGTAAAATAAACAGTAAAAATTCTGTTAAATTACAGATTTTTTTTTACAGTGTAGTATACAACTGCAGTTTGAGCCTGCACACTGAAATGGATCGAACCGGTTTGTTCCAGATGCGTTCCAGACCTCCGTGGGCTCCGTCATCATCCTCTTACAGTCACAGCTGATGCTTTTTAATTGGCTAATCAGCACTCATTATGTTTTCATATGTTTGCAGATTATTCATGTAATAATACTTTCAAATACATATTTGTCTCAGCTGGATTTTATTCACGCTGTGGAGGAAGACTGATGCAGAAAGACCAGCTCAGTCTACTGCAAACAGAGGATGTAAGCCACGCCCCCATGGAGGGGTCAAAGGTTAACCCTCTGGGCCACATCCACCAACTGTCTGTCCTAAACTGTGTGGACTTACTCTAGAGACACAGCACAGTGTTCATGTTCATGTTCATGTTCATGCTAATGCTAATGTTAATGCTAATGCTAATGTTAATGCTAATGCTACTGCTGATGCTAATGCTAATGTTAATGTTAATGCTAATGCTAATGCTAATGCTGATGCTAATGCTAATGTTAATGCTAATTCTAAACTGCCCTGTTTCTGCTTTACAGGGTCTGAGGTTCGGGTCTGAGGGTTCGGGTTTGTTGCTGCTTTTCTTGTTCTTGGCTGTGATGCTTCTGCACCACACAGGTGTATATAAACAGGGTACTATAAACAGGGTACTGTAAACAGGGTACTATAAACAGGGTACTGTAAACAGGGTACTTTACACAGGGTACTGTGAACAGGGCACAGCAAACAGGGTACTGTAAATAGGGTACTTTCAACAGGGTACAGTAAACTCCACCCCCTTCTGCGTGGCCTGTTCTGACCCACTTCCTCTCTTCCTTAAACCAGTACCGTCACATGTTCAGTCTGACTTCACTTATTTCGGATTTCTTCCGCTGACATTAAACGCAGCCTTTTCTTTCTCTGTAATAATCTACTTCGTGGTTTTGATAAAGTGTCTATTTTTAGACATTCAGTTCCTGTTCAAATCCCACACTCCTCCTGCTGCTGATATGTTCTCTTCTCTCTCTTTTTTTTTCTATGGTTTGACATCTCTTTCTGTTTCGGTGCTACGTGTTCAGACGTTCAGGTGCCATGGCAACAGAACTAAACCCACAGAAGTCCTGGTCATTTGTTTGTATTCTGAAAACCTGCCCTGAAACCATGTGTGTACCGGAGCGTGTCCGGGCCAGACCCCCCACCCCACCCCCGCCCCCCACCCCGGACGCTCTCAGGCTAATACCAGTCGTATAAAGAGCGTACAGAGCGGGCGCCGCGCTAACCTTGACCGCAGCTCCCACTGTGGGTGGCTGATGGAGGAGTGGGCGGAGCCTGGACGCAGTCATGAACTGGCCTCTGGGACTAAATGCAGAATTCAACTGGATTACACTAAACCACCCCCAGAGCCCAGGGGGGGGTGGGGGGGTGGTCCGTCCAACAGCTCTGAACCACCGAGCCCCCCCCCCTTCAGTTGTATGGGTTATTTGTGCCGTTCCCTGTCTGTAGTTCGACTCCATCCATCATCTGTGACCGCACCTCCTGTGGTTCCACATGACCTTTAACCCTTCAACACCCACCTGTACTTTTACTGCACGTGCACAGTCTGTGTTTGTGTGTGTGTTGAACCTTTTTAACCCTTTACAGTCCACTCACACAAACACTGGCAAATATTCAACAGTCCAACATTAGTCTGTTAGCGGATAATGGGCTATATTAGTTCGGGGAAATTTTACAAAAATATATGTATTATGTCGAAAATCAAGGTCATTGAAGTTACCATATTTGGTTCCTTCTCTGTAAGTGGCAAATTTTTTTTTTTTTATAAAATACAAGATATAAATATGAAAAATACATTTAAGGAGAAAGGAATGTTTATTTGATCCCTTTAGAACTTGTTTGGTGTGTATTTAGTGTGTGCACATGTGTGTGTTTGTTTATTGTGTATTTGTTGTGCATTTGGTGTGTGTGTTTTTAGTGTCTGTTTGTTGTGTGTGTGTATTTAGTGTCTGTTTGTTGTGCATTTGTTGTGTGTGTATTTAGTGTATGTTTGTTGTGTATTTATTGTGTATTTGTTGTGAATTTATTGTGTATTTGTTGTGTGTTCATTGTGTATTTGTTGTGTATTTATGATGTATTTATTGTGTATTTATCATGTACTTATTGTGTATTTATTATGTATTTATTATGTATTTGTTTTCTTTCGTTCCTCTAGTCTCCTTTTCTTCTTTCTGCCCATAAACTGTCCATGTGACGTCCTGGTTCTAACTTCCTCTCAGTCCCAGTCCCAGCCCCAGTCCCAGCCCCAGTCCCAGCCCCAGTCCCAGCCCCAGTCCCAGTCCCAGTCCCAGTCTCAGTCTCAGTCTCAGTCTCAGTCCCAGCCCCAGTCCCAGTCCCAGTCTCAGTCCAAGTCTCAGTCCCAGTCCAAGTCCAAATCCCAGTCCCAGTCCCAGTCCCAGTCTCAGTCTCAGTCTCAGTCTCAGTCTCAGTCTCAGTCTCAGTCCCAGTCTCAGTCTCAGTCCCAGTCCAAGTCCCAGTCCAAGTCCAAGTCTCAGTCCCAGTCCCAGTCCCAGTCCCAGTCTCAGTCTCAGTCCCAGTCCCAGTCTCAGTCTCAGTCCCAGTCCCAGTCCCAGTCCCAGTCCCAGTCTCAGTCTCAGTCTCAGTCCCAGTCCCAGTCTCAGTCTCAGTCCCAGTCCCAGTCCCAGTCCCAGTCTCAGTCTCAGTCTCAGTCCCAGTCCCAGTCCCAGTCCCAGTCTCAGTCTCAGTCCCAGTCCCAGTCCCAGTCTCAGTCTCAGTCTCAGTCCCAGTCCCAGTCCCAGTCCCAGTCCCAGTCCCAGTCCCCTCCTGCTCTGCTGAACTCAGTCCTGCTTTAACTCCAGGGTGCAGCAGCCTTAGTCCGTCCTCTGTTTGTCTGGAACTCCACTGTGTTGTTTGATCTGGTTTTCATGGACAGGTTCTTCTGCTCCTGCTCCTCTGCTCTGTATTTGTTGATCATCTGTAGACGGTTGGTGTCAAACAACAGTGGACTGGGGGGGGGGGGGGGGCCCTGGGCCAAAACTGGTCCGCTATACTTAAAGGTTCACTGTTCTGCTGTAGATGTGAACTAATACGATGGAATGTGTGGGCAGAGCCTGAATTTTTACAAATGTTTCTAATTTTATGAATGCAGGTATTTTACATCGTATCCAGGGACAACAGCTGAAAAAGAGCTTTTCTGCTAAAACTGATACATTTACAGAAATGTTCATTAATGTGTACTGTCCCTGATAAATAAACAAATAAATAAACACACAAATAAATAAACACACAAATAAATAAATAAATGAATAAATAAAAACAAACAAACAAATAAACAAACAAATAAATAAATAAAAAATCACTCAGTCAGTCAATCAATCAAATAGAACATTGTGAGTTGTCCAAATTAATCAGTTGTTGTTACCTTCAACAGGAGGTATTGGGATCACTTTGCTTTGAGTGTTTGTTTGTTTGTTTGTTTGTTTGTTAGCCAGATAACTCAAAAAGTTATGGACGGATTTTCATGAAATTTTCAGGAAATGTTGATACTGGCACAAGGAAGAAATGATTAAATTTTGGTGGTGATCGGGGGGGGGGGGGGGGGGGGGGGCAGATCTGTCTTGGCGGAGGTCTGCATTCTCCAAGTGCTTTTTTTTGTTATTCTTGTCCCGGTCCGTCCCCTGCAGACCCACTTGGACTGGACGTGGACTTTTGTCGTCCCTGGGTCCGTCCCCTGCAGACCCACTTGGACTGGACGTGGACTTTTGTCGTCCCTGGGTCCGTCCCCTGCAGACCCACTTGGACTGGACGTGGACTTTTGCTGTCCCTGAAACAGAGGCTCAGTAACTGTTCCACATTTCTCAGGTGATGATATCAGCGACTGCAGCGTGCGACTGTAATCAATCCCACCTTTTTCTGCCACATCTACACTCGATATCTCCTGCTGTACCTGAACGCCTCACATTCTCCAAAGTGAACACGCAGCAGCTCAAATGTGCGATAAAAGCACAAACTCAAGTGCAAAAAGCAGCCAGACGGCGGAAACTGCCAAAACATTAATTTAGGAAAATCATTAAGCCACCTTCAAAGACCTTATCCAGGCAACTTGTCGTTCCCCCCCCCGCTGCCTCCGAGGGCGAACGCGTTCTGTCAGCGGCAATGCAACACTTTTGTTTAAGATACTGTCTTTGGTTGTAAAGTCAAACGAAGGATAAAAACACCATCCATCTACGAGGAGCTCATTAGAGGAGAGATGAGCCGGTGGCGTTTGAGCCGTCAGCTGTCAAACACCTGCTTTTCACACACACCAACACGCTGTAAAACAATAACAACATCAAGAGGCCGAGCCCACATCATTACAACAACAACAACAGCAACAACAACAAACCGACTGCACGAGAAGAGCTCAAAGACTGATGAGAATTCAAAGCATCGTCACAGAGACAAACACCTGATGAAGACAACGAGGCTGTTACTCCAGTAAAAGGGGAAGTGACAAGCCCCCCCCCCGGGTTTTACATCCCTACTTATGCTCAGTGAATACCATCCTCGGGGGGGCAACCTGCTGTAAATCCCATCAGGTTGTGTCAGTTTTATTCCTCTTATATCACTGGTGTCAAACATGCGGCCTGGGTGGGGGGGCAAATCCAGCCCACCAAAGGGTTTAGTCCGGCCCTGTGGATGAATGTGTGAAATGCCAGAATTACACAGACGATATTAATGATCATTTTAGTTCAGGTTCCACATTCAGACCAATATGAATTAAAGTGGGTCAGATCAGTCAAATACTACGGTAATAACCTATAAATACTACATTTATTCCACTTTAATTCTGCATTCATTGCACATTAATTCTGCATTTATTCCACATTAATTCAGCATTTGTTCTGCATTAATTCAGCATTTATTCCACATTAATTCAGCATTTGTTCCGCATTAATTCCACAATTATTCCACATTAATTCAACATGTATTTCACATTTATTACGCATTAATTCCGCATTTATTCCACATTAATTACGCATTAATTTTGCATTTATTACACATTTATTCCACATTAATTCCGCATTTTTTCCACATTAATTACTCATTAATTTCACATTAATTACGAATTTATCCCACATTTATTCCACATGAATTCTGCATTTATTCCAAGAAATGAAACGGACATGGTGTCCAAAGTGTTAATGCTGTAATCTGGTAATTTGGTGGAAAACCAGATGGATGCCCATTGGCCCCTCCCACAACCTTTGATTGGATTTAAATCCCACTGCAACTTCGCACAAACTAGTTTTACCGTGGATTGCCCAGTTGTCCCCTGCTCACTCATACATGTGAACCTGGGTCTGTAAACATGGACAAATATCCACCAATCCCTGACCTACTGACGTCCACACAAGAAAAATCCAACAATTATCAAATGTGGAACTGGGGGGGATTTTTCACTTACACCCCCCCCCCCCCCCCCCCTGTTTTTTGGACAAATTGCACCCTGTGTATTTGGAAAAAATCCCTAATTATGGGATGGATCAGAGCAGGAGTATAATTTTTTGGTGCATTTCTCTGAGGTCATCATTAGGTCCATCCTGGGGGTAAATATGTCTACATTTACCTTTTATTATTGGGTCGAAAAAGATGGAACAGTGACAGATACTAAAATAAACCCAGTTTCACAGAAGCACTCATCTGAAACAGAGTTAAATTCAACTGTCTCAGAGTAAAATTGAACTCTTATTCTTATATATATATATATATATATGTTCCTCCTCCTCCTCCAGTGTCTGTCGTCTGTTCTTCTCCTTTCCTCCAGATCAAAGTCCATGTGTCTGCTGACAGAACCCAGTGGGATTCCTCTGCATTAAACCGTTACTTCTGCTTCAATTCCAGCCCTTAAATCACATGTGGCTTCACTTTAGAGGAAAAGCTCATTTTGTCAGAGGAGTAAATGATCTTCGTGCTTCCCTGCTTCCTCCTCTGTTTCACCGACCGAGACACTCACTCTGAATCTGTTCATGAAATGAGACGATAAACAATGAGGAGTTCAGCAGACGTCTCCTCCTCCGTTCCACTGGTAAAGGTTGGAGTTAGCCTTGGGCCCGAAGCTCCCAGTGTTTTATGATCCAGCAACCTGGAAACGACTGCAGACGGAAACTGGATCTGAGCAGGACCGCCTCTGCTGGGTCTGAGCAGGACCGCCTCTGCTGGGTCTGAGCAGGACCACCTCTGCTGGGTCTGAGCAGGACCGCCTCTGCTGGGTCTGAGCAGGACCACCTCTGCTGGATCTGAGCAGGACCGCCTCTGCTGGGTCTGAGCAGGACCACCTCTGCTGGATCTGCCTCTGCTGGATCTGAGCAGGACCGCCTCTGCTGGGCTGGATCTGGGCAGGACCGCCTCTGCTGGGTCTGAGCAGGACCGCCTCTGCTGGGTTCACCACCCGCGGACCTTTGGTGGGTGGGACTGAACCCTTTGATGGGTTGGACTGGACCCTTTGGTGGACTGGACTGGACCCTTTGCCACCCTTGTTCCATCATGTCCTTTGGACTGAACAGAGCAGATGATGCTAATGTGATCATCAGTTTTCCTCTGAAAACACATGTAGCCGTGTCAGTCTGAGTCATTTCTAAAACCAGACCACATGGGTCCTCTCAGTCCTGTATCTGTGGACCACATTGTGCTTCTTTTCTTCCTCTGCCCTTTGATAACAGACTGCTCTCATCCTGGTCTCTCTCTCTCTCTCTCTCTCTCTCTCTCTCCTCTCTCTCTCTCTCTTCTCTCTCTCTCCTCTCTCTCTCTCTCTCTCTCTCTCTCTCTCTCTCTCTCTCTCTCTCTCTCTCTCTCTCTCTCTCTCTCTCTCTCTCTCTCTCTCTCTCTCTCTCTCTCCCTCTCTCTCTCTCTCTCTCTCTCGTCCCTGTCCTGGTCTGTAGACCCCCACAGGGGATCCTCTAACTCTGCACTGTCCCACCACATTAAATCAAATATTCGTCCTCTGCCTTATGCTCTGCTTTCACACGCTTTTTCAAAGAGAAAAACTCATAGAAATGGGCTCAATGTCAAACACACACATTTCAATATTCTCCACACCCTACAATGAACACAACACATACATGTGGTAATAATTCTTTAGTACCTGTATATATCCTATATGTCCTGTATATATATACAAACTATATTTTACCTGTATATATATCCTGTTTTTGTTCCTTATTTTGTTCATTTTCTGTTTGTTTTGTTCCTTATTTTGTTAATTTTTTGCTGTTTTTGTTCCTATTTTGTTCATTTTTTTTGTTGCTTATATTCATTAATTTGTTCATTTTCTGCTGTTTTGTTCTTTGTTTTGTTAATTTTTTCCTGTTTTTTTTTTTTTCATTATTTTGTTCATTTTTTGTTGCTTATATTTATTATTTTTGTTCAATTTCTGCTGTTTTTGTTCCTTATTTGCAGTTTTTGTTGCTTATTTTGTTCATTTTTTGCAGTTTTTGTAGCTTATATTCCTTATTTTGTTCATTTTCTGTTGTTTTAGTTCCTTATTTTGTTCATTTTTTGTTGCTTATATTCATTATTCTGTTCATTTTCTGCTGCTTTCGTTCCTTATTTTGTTCATTTTTGGTGCTTATATTAATTATGTTGTTCATTTCTTGCTGTTTTTGTTGCTTATATTCATTAATTTGTTCATTTTTTGCTTTTTTTGTTCCTTATGTTGTTCAATTTTTGTTGCTTATATTCCTTATTTTGTTCATTTTCTGCTGTTTTCATTTTGTGTTATATATGCTCAGAGTTTGGGCCTAATGAAGCAGAACCAACACCAGTATGTGTGCATTTGGGTTTTAACGGAACGTCTCCACCCGTCCTGAGGCTTAAACTCCAGTCCAACTGCACACGCTCAGTCCAACTGCACAGGTTCAAACCTCCCCTTCCTCTAAAACACCAGCTCTTCTGCACCGTGTCACTGCCTTCTCACAGCTCCAAATGATGAAATTATACTCAATATATTACCACCCAGTTGCACAATAACAATAAAAATAATATAAAAATACTTAAAGGGCCTTTGTTCTGTGTTATTGTCTGCGACTTGATGAGCAGACGTACATTTGGTTGAAATACGGTGCAACACCTTCACAAATGTTTCCACTTTGTAAATTCACATCAAGGCCCCTCCAGCTCAGAGTTGACATGATGCAACGTCAAAAAAAAAAAAAGGGCTTATTGGGCTGTTGCATGGACTCCCACAAATATGACATTTAGGAAGAACTGTGCAAAAGTTTTCCCCTGACTACGACTTTATCTGAAGGAGAGGAGATGCCGAGGAGGAAGGAAAACGAAAGAATAAGAGAGGAAGGAGAGGAAAATGTGCAGAGGAACGGACTAAAACCAGACAAATATGAACAAGATGATGAATATAAGCAACAAAAACAGCTAAATAAGGAACAAAATGATGAATATAAGCAACGAAAACAGCTAAATAAGGAACAAAATAATGAATATAAGCAACAAAACCAGCTAAATAAGGAACAAAATAATGAATATAAGCAACAAAAACAGCTAAATAAGGAACAAAATAATGAATATAAGCAACGAAAACAGCAAAATAAGGAACAGAATGATGAATATAAGCAACAAAAACAGCAAAATAAGGAACAAAATAATGAATATAAGCAACGAAAACAGCAAAATAAGGAACAGAATGATGAATATAAGCAACAAAAACAGCTAAATAAGGAACAAAATAATGAATATAAGCAACAAAAACAGCTAAATAAGGAACAAAATAATGAATATAAGCAACGAAAACAGCTAAATAAGGAACAAAATAATGAATATAAGCAACGAAAACAGCAAAATAAGGAACAAAATAATGAATATAAGCAACGAAAACAGCAAAATAAGGAACAAAATAATGAATATAAGCAACGAAAACAGCAAAATAAGGAACAAAATAATGAATATAAGCAACGAAAACAGCTAAATAAGGAACAAAATGATGAATATAAGCAACAAAAACAGCTAAATAAGGAACAAAATAATGAATATAAGCAACGAAAACAGCTAAATAAGGAACAAAATAATGAATATAAGCAACGAAAACAGCAAAATAAGGAACAAATGATGAATATAAGCAACAAAAACAGCAAAGTAAGGAACAAAATTAATGAAAAAGGAACAAAACGTGATAAAACCTGAACAGAATAAGCAAGAAAATGAACAAAAATAAACACAATAAGTATCAAAATGAACAAAGAGTAAAAATAATGAACAAAATGAACAAAAATGACAAATGTAAGCAACAAAATTAACAAAATCAATGAAGGAACAAAAAGGAACAAAATGAATAAAAAAAGCAAAAATAATGAGGGGCTAATGGCGGCTAACATTAGTTTACTAGCTAATTTAGCCATTTGTTATTGTAATGTTTTTACATGTTTTGTTGCTTCTATTTGTCATTTTTATCATGTTTTGTTCCTTTTTCATTGATTTTGTTCATTTTGTTGCTTATATTTGTCATTTTTGTTCATTTTGTTCATTATTTTTACTCTTTTTGTTCATTTTGATACTTATTGTGTTTATTTTTGTCCATTTTCTTGCTTATTCTCTTCAGTTTTTATTGTATTTTGCTCCTTTTTCATTAATTGTGTTCCTTATTTTGTTCATGCTCTGCTGTTTCTGTGTCTTATATTCATTATTTTGTTAATTTTTTTGTTGCTTCTATTCCTTATTTTCTTCATTTTTCTTCCATTTTTGTTCCGTCTATTCCTTCTATTCTTCATTTTCTTCTGTTTTTTTTGCTTTATTCCTTATTTTCTTCAGTTTTTTCTTCTCATTTTCCTTCTTTCGTTCCTATCTGTCTGCTTTTAGTCCATTCCTCTGGTATTTCTTTCCTTTTCCTTCCCCTTCGCTGTCTCTTTTCCGTCAGATTCAACCTCGTCTCATTCTAATCAAACCTCTGGAAACCGCAGACTCCTCCGTTAACACTGATTGCTTTAATTCTCCTTCGCTCTTATCACTTCTTTTTTTTTTCTTGCCTGTCTCCTTTAACTCTGACAGTATCTGTATCAGAATAAATCTACCATCTGCTTCATCTTTTCCAACGCTGACGTTCCTTATTCGTCTTCTACTTCATGACTCATCAGGGGAATGAATATTGGTCCCATTTCTCCACTTACTGAACCTCCTCCGTTCCGCGACTTGGACTCATTTTTCACCTGACGTTTGTCTGCGCTTGGTTTAACACTGGAGTTTAACACTGGAGCTGTCCACAGGTGGAGTTATCCAACACTGCTTTAACTCGGGGGGGGGGGGGGGGGGGGGGGGTAAAAACAGATATTAAAGACCCACTGGAAGAGTTAGAGGACTTTATAATAATAATAATAATAATAATAGGGCTGTGCAATTAATCGAAATTCAATTACGATTTCGATTATTACATGCAACGATTACAAAAATTATGTAATCGAGAAAAAACGATTATTAATTTTGAGTTGTTTTAATTCACGCGCACGCAAGCTACCATGAGCTGCTCTGCCCCGCCCCCCTCTAAGCTACAGCCGCCTGCTAGCCGGCAGGTCCACCCCAAGAGGAAAGTTGTACCTAGCGGTCTAGAAAAACGGCAGGAGAATCACAGCAGAAGTGCTTGGTAAACAAAAAAGGCAAGTCCAATTCAATTGTATGGAATCACTTTGGGTTTGATGAAGAGCAAAAACCGATTACGTGCAAAAAGTGTTTTGTAGTTGTGTCCGCACCGACCGGTAACACAACAAACCTTTGTAACCATCTAAAGTTTAACCACTGCCACCTTTATCATAATCTTATGAAAAACTAAAACACATAAAAAAAACTCCGTCTGCAACTTCGTCCGCAATGCAATCTTCAGTCTCCGAATCTCTTTACGCTGCAACTCCCGTATTAACCTAACTGAAACCTCACGGCACGCCACCGAATTTACTATGTTTCATACGACACTGAACATATTTGAATTTATAATTTGCACTTTACGTGAGTTTTTTTTTTTTTTATTGCTACAGTTCTATGGCAAGTCTGTAGCAGTTTAATTCCAGTGCACTATTTATTTACAAAAGGAAACATACTTGAATTTACAGTACACTTATTTGATTTCAAAGATTTTTTTGTTTCGTACAAAAGTGAACATACTTTGTTTTAGTGGTTAAAAGCTTTATTTATATTTAAAGAGTATATCTTACATTGTTTTGCAAGAAAAAAATAAACAACTTTAAGGTTAACAAATAATCATTTTTAATAATCGTGATTTCAATTATTGCTAAAATAATCGTGATTTTTTTTTTTCTATAATCGAGCAGCCCTAAATAATAATAATTGTATATAATAGTAATAGTTGTACTTGTGTGTTTTAATGTGTTTATGTAGAGTTTCACTTTTTTTTTGCATTCTTTTCACTGTTTTTCTGTATTGGCTGAGGGGGAGGGGTGGAAGTGGGCAGGGCTTAGAGCAGCAGAGTGCAGTCGGTGAGAGACATGGAAGATTTGTATTATTTTTATCAGTGTTTTAATAAGGTTTTAGTGGTGAATTCTATAAATAATTGTATATAACAGGGATAATGCAGGTTTAGAGTGTTCTACTAGTGGGATTTGACGTGTTTTAGTCACGTTTAGCCTGTTTTTCTCTGTATTTTTGTGGTTTCTATAGTTGTATTTGATCTGTAAATATTCTACAAATGTCTGTATATATCTATATTTCTATATATGTATACTGTATGTCTACCACTGTGACAGTATTTTCTTTCTTGCGCAATCAATCTTTATTTTTTTTGCACCTTGAGTACCAGCTTCATTTTATTTTACCTATTTATTTTTCCTTGCTTAGTGTACAGTTCACTTCCTTTAATTCAATTTAGTTTTTGTTTATTTTATTTAGAATTGAACATTAAAACCAAACAACTAAAGGGTTATATAAAAGAAAGTCCAACATTTGAAAAGGAGCAGGATGAAGTTGACTATAAGTACCTCAAAAATCCAGCAAGTATCAGACTAAATTGTGACGATGCACAGAACACAAAACTGCTGAACATATTAAAGGATAGACCGTCCATTTAACGACAGCATTTCACATTAAATACATTTGTGGTTGAATAGTTGTTCGTGTGTTTTATTGTTCATTGTGTATCATGTGTGTGTTTTCTGTTGTTTGGACTTTTTCGTCTGATACCTCAGAAAGGTCTGCCTTGAAAAACAGATTCTTAAACTCAATGTGGTGGAGGTAAAAAAAAAAAAAAAAAAGGGTAAAATAAATAAATAAAAATAAATAAATAAAATAAAGTCAACTCATTTTTAGAATCAAGGCCTGATATCGCATCTTCATAATTTACAAAGTGAGACCATACCCTTGTTTATTTATTATTATTATTATTATTATTATTATTATTATTATTTATTTTTAATCATATTCAGTTATGTAATTCAAGTCACTATTACTTATATTGTCTGTCAATTATTATTATTTATTTACTTTTACTGCTGTTTCAAAATTCAGAGGTGGTGTTGGGGTGGGGGGGTTCTGGGGGGTATATGCTCACCCACACAATATTACCAATTCATGACAGAAAAGATATGTAATGTGTTCAAACTTTAATAAAGATATGAGTTAAAAAATAATAAAATAAAGTAAAGCCCATCCTTTAAAAACCTCCTAAATGAACCCAGGTCTGTTCGGACGTCGGTCCTTATGCTTGAACGAACGTCCGCATTTGACTCCAGTTCAGTTCAGTGAGGACGACATTAGAGTTGTGTGTTTGTTTTCACCCTGTGTGTGTGTCTGAACTCTAATTAGGTCCAGCCCCCCCACCCCCCCACCCCCCCACTGTGACATTCCTGTGCTTTCTGGGATTTGTTGTTTTCCTCCTACAGACTCAAACCCACAGATGGTCCTTATGTGTCCACGACTAAATGGACCATGAACGTTTAGGTCTGACCTCCTGTCCCTAAAAACAGTCACCTTTGGCTCAACACCCACAATGCATTTCTGTCCAGTCGCTCCACAGAGGCAGCCCAGGATTTAATTGGAAAACTTGTGCGGTTCTCATCAGTGAAACTTTTCCGTCAATAATCTGGTGCCAGCGTGATGTCGGCTCGAACGGTCCCAGACATTTACTGTTCCATACTGAGACTGGGAGGAGACGTCAGCAAGGACATAAGGACACAGACGGACATATGGACACAGACGGACATATGGACACAGACGGACATATGGACACAGACGGACATAAGGACACAGACGGACATAAGGACACAGACGGACATATGGACACAGACGGACATATGGACACAGACGGACATATGGACACAGAAGGACATATGGACACAGATGGATGGACACAGATGGACATATGGACACAGATGGATGGACACAGATGGACATATGGACACAGACGGACATATGGACACAGATGGACATATGGACACAGACGGACATATGGACATAGATGGACATAAGGACACAGATGGACATATGGACACAGAAGGACATCCAAATATGGTCATACCTGATGACCATAAAAAGACGAAGAACTGTATGTTACATTAATTAATTCCATTTATTAATAGGATTAGTGGATCAACAGGAATTAACCCTTTCATGCATGAATTATGACAACCTTCGTCAAGATTTTTTTCTTGAGTGTTTTTAATCCTCCTTAGGCATGAAAAAGTTTTTTGTTTTTTTTTTCATGACGTTACATAATGTCCATGCATTTAATTTTTGAAGTAAAGAAACATGATTAAAACCCAATATCAGAAAGTGAAATGAAAACAATGAAATAAAAACATTTTAATGCTGCTAATCTGATGTTTTCTCACATTTTAACATATTCTAATGCTAGTTATTACTCACTTCATGGAGATAATATGGAAAAAAAAAAAAACCTTCTTGTCTAACAAATAATTGATTTCCACTCAGACATGTTAGTGCAGATCAGGTTTATCAAGAACAGTAAAGTTACAGTAATGGTCTGAATGTCAGTGTTTGTGATGGTGCATAAGTGTCCACTGTGTCGGCTGATACGGAACTAAAATAACGAAACCCATGAATATACAAGAGAACAGCTGGAGAAGAACTGTCCACTGTAGTGACCACTATGCATGAAAGGGTTAAACAGTTTACACAAAATGAAATCAGAGCCTCTTGTGTTTTATTAACGAACAGCAGAACGTTAATAAAACCCTCGTTTATGATTGTTCCGTGTTGAAAAGGTCAAAGGTTATTTTCATCTTGTGTGTGTCCAGTTTTTTCCCTGACCTGAGGGGGCGTTCAGGTGCAATATTCAAGTCCATAACTAGCATTTACCATAATTCCCATAGCACTTGAACGCATCATAACTCCTGTAAAATCATAATACTAATAATGATCATGTGATGGTGAAGCTTCGCCTTAAGGTCAAAGGTCATTTAAAACAACGTCTAAAGTGCTGTAGGAGGATCTAGATCAGGGGTCTCAAACATGCGTCCCGGGGCCAAATGCGTCCCCCCAAAGGTTCCAATCCAACCCGTGGGAATTTACAAAGTGTAAAAATTCCACAGTCAAGGCTGTGGAACTCATTTTAGTGTCGGTTCCACATACAGACCAATATGATCTACAGTCCAATAATAACAGCAGAAGAACCGACAAAAAAGAATGACTGCAGATTTTCTACTGGGTTTGATGTGAAAAAAAAAAAAAAAGCATTTCACTATGTCTATAAATAATGACAACTTGAATTTTTTGTCTTTGTTTTAGTGCAAAAAATAACATTAAATTATGAAAATATTTACATTTCCAAACTGTCCTGTAACAATAAAATGTGAATAAGATGAACAAATATGAACAACCTGAAATGTCTAAAGCCCATGGATGTTTTTGCAAAGTCAAAAATTCCACAGTCTTGAATTGAATTAAGCAAAAAAAAAAAAAAAAAAAAAAAGAGCTTGAATTAAGGAAAAAATCTTGAATTAACCAAAAAAATCTTACATTTAGCCAAAAATCTTAAATTCAGCAAAAAATCTTAAATTAAGCAAACAATCTTGAATTAAACAAAAAAAAAAAAAAAAAAAAAACTTAAATGTTGCAAAAATTTTTTTGAATTAACAACTTCAAATTTTTGTTGTTGTTTTAGTGCAAAAAATAAGATTAAATTATGAAAATATTTATATTTCTAAACTATCCTGTAACAATAAAATGTGAATAACCTGAACAAACATGAACAACCTGAAATGTCTAAAGCCCGTGGGATGTTTTTGCAAAGACAAAAATTCCAGTCTTGAATTGAATTAAGCAAAAAAAAAATTTGCTTGAATTAAGGAAAAAATCTTGAATTAAGCAAAAAAAATCTTGAATTAAGCAAAAAAAAAAATTAAATTTAGCAAAAAAAATCTTAAATTAAGCAAACAATCTTGAATTAAGCCGAAAAAAACCCCCCAAAACTTAAATGTAGCAAAAAATCTTGAATTAACAACTTCAAATTTTTGTCTTTGCTTTAGTGCAAAAAATAACATTAAATTATGAAAATTTTTACATTTCCAAACTATCCTGAAAAAATAAAATGTGAATAACCTGAACAAATATGAACAACCTGAAATGTCTAAAGAAAATTCAGCCCAATTTGAACTCTTTTGACAAACAATTTAATCATAATATTCATCATCTGTTTTAACAGTCCATTTGGCACTAGTGTAGAAATATGAAAAAATACCAAAGAAAAGAACATAAAAGTAAACAAAAAGGTTTGTTTTTGTGGAGTGACTGCTCTCGACACCCCACTGGATTTGTTTTGTGACCCTCCTTTAACAAAATAAAATACCAACAGAATAATATAGAAATAATGACAACTTCAGACTTTTTTCTTTGTTTTAGTACAAAAAAAAGTAAAAAAAAAAAAAAAAAAAATTGTAGTTGAGGCAGAATATTGTTAAAATTTCACTTATTTTTTTTTTTAGGAAATTTCAGTTTTTTTTTCAGGTTCTTCACATCTTATTTGTTTAGATAGTTTATAAAAGTAAGTATTTTCATAATTTAATGTTTTTTTACGCTAAAACACAAACATAAATGTGCAGTTGTCATTATTTCTAGGTTATTCTGTTATTATTTTACTGGTCCGGTCCACTGCAGATCAAATCAGGCTGAATGTGGAACCTGAGAGAACATGAGTTTGAGAGCCCTGGGTTAGTTAAAGCCGCCTGTGTGACCGTGTACGAGTGCACTTGTGTAATCAGGGAATTCATGTCGACTCCATCCTGGAAACTCATGTTGGAAATTCCCCGAACAGACGGAGACACTCAGCTCATTCACCATTTAATATGTGGTGGATGTGAAGTGGTGCATAAATGTGTGTGTGCATATGTGTGTGTGTGTGTGTGTGTGTTTGCTCTACAGACACAGTTTGAACAACAGTCAACTCTTCACAGATTGTTTTTTTTATGAAGTAACTGTGGTGTTTTTCACTGAAGCAGCTGCAATAAATAAACTCAGCTTTGTGTTTAATTGGTGTAAGAAGTATGGAAGTAAATTTGTGACATCAGATTTTGAATTATGAAAGACACTGAATTTGTAGCACTGAATTTTTTTTTGCACTGAAATTAAATATCAGAATTTTTTTTTTTGCACTGAAATTAAATATCTGAATTTATTTTGCACTGAAATTAAGTATCTTGATTTTTTTTTGCACTGAAATTAAATATCTGAATTTTTTTGTGCACTGAAATTAAGTATCTTGTTTTGTTTTTTTTCACTGAAATTAAATATCTGAATTTGTTTTGCACTGAAATTAAGTATATGAATTTCTTTTTTGCACTGAAATTAAATATCTGAATTTTTTTTTGTACTGAAATTAAGTATCTGAATTTTTTTTTTTTTGCACTGAAATTGAATATCTGTATTATTTTTTTTTGCACTGAAATTAAATATCTGATTTTTTTTGCACTGAAATTAAGTATCTTGATTTTTTTTTTTGCACTGAAATTAAGTATCTGAATTTCTTTTTGCACTGAAATTGAATATCTGGATTTATTTTTGCACTGAAATTAAGTATAAGAATTTTTTTTTTGCACTGAAATTAAGTATAAGAATTTTTTTTTTGCACTGAAATTAAGTATATCTGAATTTTTTTGTACTGAAATTAAGTATCTGAACTGTTTGTCTCTGAATTCAACTATGTTCATAAATTTAGAATTTAAAAAAATTCAGGTGCAAAAAATTCAGATACTTAATTTCAGTGCAAAAAAATTCAGCGCTAGAAATTCAATGGCTTTTATAAATCAAAATATGATGACACAGATTTACTTCCAAAAAGAAGTATTTTCAATAAATATATAAATAAATAAAAATCTAACCTGTGTGCTCCGTCAGTATTAAAGATGCCCAATAGTAAATTAAGTCAGTTTGTTTATGTCGCACTTTTAAAAACTACAGATGTTGAAGTGTTGTACAGACAAAGGTAGAAATAATATTAAAATAAATAAATTAATTAGTCAGTGTAGAACATGAACTACAGCAGAAGAAAGGAAGAGAGTAGAACACAAGTAAAAAAATAAAATTAAATAAAGACTCAAGGACAGGAATTATCAATAAACATATACATCAAAATAAATAGAGATCAAAACAAAACAAGAAAATTTCCTCCAAATTATAACTTTTTATCTCACTATTGAGAATTTATTTTCAAAATATTGCAACTTTAATCTCAGAAAAGTACAATATTATATTTGTTAAATTATTAGGGGTTTTTTTGTATAAAGTACGAATTCTCATAAAACTATGACTCTCTTTGTATTCGACTTTATTCTCATAAATTATATTTTTCCCGCCTGTTTTTCAATTACGATATTATTCTAATAACATTATGGCTTTATTCTAAAAACATGATAACTTTATTCTCATAAAAGTACAACCTTTTTTTCATTACGAGGTTGTTTTTTTTTTTTTTTTAATCACGACTTTATTGTTATACATTATGATATTTTTCCTGCCTCTTTTTAAATTATGATGTTATTCTGGTAAAATTATGACTTTGTTTGTATTTGACTTCATTCTCCTAAATTATGATATTTTTCGCGCCTGTTTTTAAATTACAATGTGATTCTAATAATATTATGGCTTTATTCTGGAAATATTATGACTTTATTTTCATAATATTACAATTCATTCTCATAAAATTTTCACTCTTTCTGTATTTGACTTTATTCTCATAAGTTTATTGTTTTTATCTGTATATTTTCTGAATTTATTCTCATAAATTTACTGTTTTTATCTGCATATTTTCTGACTTTATTCTCATAAATTTACTGTTTTCATGTGTATATTTTCTGAATTTATTCTCATAAATTTACTGTTTTTATCTGTATATTTTCTGAATTTATTCTAATAAATTTACTGTTTTTATCCGTATATTTTCTGAATTTATTCTCATAAATTTACTGTTTTTATCCATATATTTTCTGAATTTATTCTCATAAATTAACTGTTTTTATCCGTATATTTTCTGAATTTATTCTCATAAGTTTACTGTATTTATCTGTATATTTTCTGACTTTATTCTCATAAATTTACTGTTTTCATGTGTATATTTTCTGAGTTTATTCTCATAAATTTACTGGTTTTATCTGTATATTTTCTGACTTTATTCTTGTACTTACATGTGTTTTTATTTTCTTTCGTGGCCGTCATAGGCCGTCGTACATTTGCGATCACATTTGCGTCCATGTGGAACCTAAACGCAGATGTCTTTGACGTCCCTGCGCTCCAGTACTCGTCTGATTTTAAACCTGATGGTATAAGATGATCCATTCTGGAATAAATGAACAGGGCATTTCAGAAGACAGATGACACAGCTGTAGTACACGGCTAATGGTTCATTATATTACAGGGTGATTATTCAGTGGAATTCAATTTAAGGGAATTCAGCTCGGAGTCGTTACGGCCACAGTTCGTCCTCTGTGTGTAATTAAAGCAGTACGAATGATGAGACCAGGACCCGGATCCAATGAGGTCCACCAGGGTCAACACACCATAGAGAAAAACCAGCACCACGGATCTGAGGTCCATAGACCACAGAGACCTGGACATGTTTATGTGGACGACAGAAGAGGACACATTCAGCCCAAAGGGTCCAAAAGAGAAGAAGGACGGATGAAGAAGAAAAGAATATGACATGAAAAAAATGGACAAATGAGCCTTTAAAAAATGAGAATAGCATCAAAAACTAAAGGTGGATGTTCGGGTCTTTAATGCGGTGACCCAGAGGTGCAACAGCCCAAAAAATTATCCACTATAAGAAAAAAAAAGAGAACTGCCCAAAAAAAAACTATCCACTATAAGAAAAAAAAGAGAACTGCCCAAAAAATTATCCACTACAAGAAAAAAAAGAGAGTTGCCCAAAAAAATTACCCACTATAAGAGAAAAAAGAGAACAGCCCAAAAAATTGTCCACTATAAGAAAAAAAAGAGAACAGCCCAAAAAATTGTCCACTATAAGAAAAAAAAGAGAACGGCCCAAAAAATTATCCACTATAAGAAAAAAAAGAGAACGGCCCAAAAAATTCTCCACTATAAGAAAAAAAAAAAAGACAACAGCCCAAAAAATTCTCCACTATAAGATAAAAACAGAGAACAGCCCAAAAAATTATCCACTATAAGAAAAAAAAGAGAACAGCCCAAAAAATTATCCACTGGAAGAAAAAAAAACTATCATCCACCTTTTCAATTAAGGGGCACTGTTCACCCAAAATGTCTCTTGCTTTAAAATTACGGCCACCACAAAAAATAAAAGCATAGGCTGAAAATTTTTAAGGCCTTCAGCTAATGTGGCTAATGCTACAGAAGTAACCCACCAGAAGTGGAGGCTGGTGCACTAAAAATAAACTTATTTTAAAAACATATAGTGGATCATTTTTTGGGCTGTTGCACCTCTGGGCCACCGCACTTTAAGGGTTAAAGGTGGACGTTTGGGTCTGTAAGGGTTAAAGTGGTCCTGTTTTGGTCCTCAGGCCGTATGTTGGACCCCCTGGTCTAAGGGGGCTTATGTAATGAATTTGGTCTACTTGTTCATTTGTCTCCGCCTTCGTCTTCGTCCTTCTTTTTTCCAGTTCTTTGTGAACTGGGTGGACGCTCGTAGGAACTGAAAAGTCTCCGTTCAACCTTGAGGCGTCCAACATGTGGTATTTTGCATTCGCTAATGACCATCTGGAGTCGGGCGTGACCTCCGAGACTGAGAGAAGAAGAAGAAGAAGAAGAAAGCCTTTAAAATACATGTTCCACCTGAGGTCAGTGTTAAGGGAAAGTTTCACACAAAGACCAGAATTAATGAAGGACGGCCTTAAGTCCAACCAACAGCCTTCAATGGTACTGATGAATATGGATGTGCCTTAAAGCAGAGGACGCCTGTGGACGCCTGTGGACGCCTGTGGACGCCTGTGGACGCCTGTGGACGCCTGTGGACGACTGTGGACGCCTGTGGACGCCTGTGGACGCTTGTGGTCCACACACGTCTGCAAACGCTCTCTGTTGTATTATCTGATAGAAGATTGGATGCAATGAGGGAGTGGACTCTTCATTCAAATGAAACATTTCAGAGGAAAAGGAAAAAAACAGCCTTTTCCACGTAATTGCTGTGAAATTGTCATGATATTGCACTGATATTGTCGTGATATTGCCGTGATATTACCATGACATTGCCATAATATTGCTGTGATACTGCCATGATATTATCCAACTTATCTTAGCAAACTCTTGATAATCCAGAAGAGATTCCTGAGAACAATCTCACTGTCTAATAGATACGAACCATCTGCACCAGTTTTTAGGAAA
>NC_043957.1:8248461-8263461 GCF_902148855.1 Sphaeramia orbicularis
TCTGCAGCTGCAACAAACAGATAAATACAAACTAATGGCATCAACAATGAACTGCCCCCCCACCCCCACCCCCCAGCGGTACCTGAACCTGCCAAGGCCCGTTGACGTCCCAAAACGGAGCGTTAGCGCCCGACACCAGAACACAACGACAAAAGAAATGATGTGTTTTATTTTGGCCCGTGTTTGTATTTGTGCCACAAATGCAGCTGCTGCTGTGTGACATTTGGAAGATGAATAAAACAGAAGCAAGCACCAAACTAATGGAAAAAAAGAGCAGAATCCCAATTTACTGATGAAAAGCACTGAGGCTGGAACACCCTGGAGTGGAAAACACAAAAAATACACACCACTGCGTGTGTGTGTGTGTGTGTGTGTATTTGTATATATGTGTGTGTGTTTGTGTATATGTGTGTGTAAATGTGTGTATATGTGTGCATATATTTGTGTGTATGTGTGTGTATATGTGTGTGTGTATATCTGCATGTGTGTGTGTATATGTGTGTGTAAATGTGTGTATATGTGTGTGTATATATTTGTGTGTATGTGTGTATATGTATGTGTGTGTATGTGTATGTGTGTGTGCATGTATGGGTGTATATACAGTATGTGTGTATATATGTGTGTATGTGTATATGTGTGTGTGTGTATATATGTGTATATATGTGTGTTTGTATGTTTGTGTGTATATATGTGTGTATACGTGTGTAAATATGTGTGTGTATGTGTGTGTGCGTATATATGTGTGTATATATTTGTGTGTGTGTAAATATGTGTGTATGTGTGTATATTTGTGTGTGTATGTGTGTGTACATAGGTGTGTATATACATGTGCATGTATGTGTGTATATATATATATGTGTGTATATGTGTGTGTATATATTTGTATGTGTGTGTGCATATTTGTATATGTGTGTATAACTAGTATCTCACTAAGCAGCAGTCAGTGTGTTAACAGCAGACACACACACACACACACACACACACACACACACACACACAGATATACACACATATACACACACGTACACAAATACACACACACATACACACACAAATACACACACATACACACACAAATACACCTATACACACACACACACACACACACACACACACACATATACACATACACACATATATAATGTACATGATATAATAACATAATAATTGTGTAGTTGCGTTCAACTGTTTCAACAACTGCATCAACAGTTTCTATTTCAACACTGAAGAAAAAAAAAAAATCCAAGAAAGTGAAAAAAGCCTTATTTTTAGAACACTCGTCTTATTTTTCATCTAAATAGAAAAAAAAATAAAGATAGTCTGTTTTGTTTGTTTGTAGAATTCTACCCAGTGTTTTTCTGACCCCACTGACTGATTTTTTTTTACTTAATATCAGACAACTGGAGCAGATTTAGGAACATCAGCCTTATTTCTACCAGGTCATTTTTTACAGTGTGCCTTATTTTCTGCAGTGCAGTGTAAATTACACTCCTCGCAGACAGAACACAGGCCTGTCACATTTTCTCATATTAGTTTGACCTCTGACCCTTTGCCCAGTTCCCAGAGGGCCACTAGCCAGGTGTTCCACGGGGGTTACTAGGTCAGTTCTCTGCTTGGGGGGGGGGGGCACTGAGGTAGAAACGAGGCAGAAGTAGGTCAGTGGAGAAAGAGGAAGGCAAACTGAAAGTGAAACTCCAGCCCCAGTGGAGAACATGGAGGAATGAGGAGGAACGAGGAGGAACGTGGAGAAAATGGATGAACATGGAAGAACGTGGAGGAACATGGAGGGACGTGGAGGAACATGGAGGGACGTGGAGGAACATGGAGGGACGTGGAGGAACGTGGAGAAAATGGAGGAACGTGGAAGAACGAGGAGGAACGTGGAGGAACATGGAAGAACATGGAGGAACGAGGAGGAACGCGGAGGAATGTGGAGAAAATGGAGAAGTGTGGAGGAACGTGGAAGAATGTGGAGGAACGTGGAGGAATGAGGAGAAAATGGAGGAACGAGGAGAAATGAGGAGGAACGAGGGTGTGTTGTATCATTTCTATCCAGTGTGTCAGGTGGAGCTCAGACACTGAAGGACGTCCACATCATAAAAAAAAAAAGGGGTGGGGTGGGGGGAGTCCTAAAAACCCTCTGACTTTCTTTTTTTCCAAAAACAAAAAAACAAAACAAAACAAAACAAAAATTATACATATAGAAAAAAAAAAAAAAAAAAAAAAAAAAAAATATATATATATATATATATATATAAAGAAAAACAAAGGGGGGGAGTTTAAAATAAAAAAATACCACTGACTTTCCTTTTTTTTGAATATCCAAAAAAACATTTGAAAAGGAGCCATGATATTGTCGTGATATTGCTGTAATATTGCTGTGATATAGTCATGATATTGCCTTGATATTGTTGTGATATTATCATGATATTGCTGTGATATTGTTGTGATATTATCGTGATATTGTTGTGATATTGCTGTGATATTGTCATAATATTGCCATGATATTGCTGTGATATTATCATGATATTGTTGTAATATTGCCACAGTATTGTCATGATATTGCCATGATATTGTCGTGATATTGACATGATATTGTTGCAATATTGCCAGAGTATTGTCATGATATTGCTGTGATATTGTCATGATATTGACATATTGTTGTGATATTGTCATGACATTGTTGTAATATTGCCGTAGTATCGTCACGATATTGCCGTGACATTGTCATGACATTGCTGTGATATTGACATGATATTGTTGTGATATTGTCATGATATTGTTGTAATATTGCCACAGTATTGTCATGATACTGCCGTGATATTGCAGTGATATTGCTGTGATATTGCTGTGATATTGTTGTGATACTGTCATGATATTGTTTTAATATTGCTATAGTATTGTCATGATATTGCCGTGATATTGACATGATATTGCTATGATATTGCCATGATATTGTTGTGATATTATCATGATATTGCTGTGATATTGTCATGATATATTTGTGCATATTTTTCCTGTTATTTCTTCTTTTACTTGAATGGAGCGGCTGTAACAATAATTTGCCCTGGTATTAATAACATATTCTGATTCTAATTAACTTTTTTCAGGTTAAACCAAAAGTAAAATAGTGATTTGTCATGACTTATATCATGATGTTATCATTTTCCTTCAGATCCCACTGGTGTGTGGCGGTCCAGTTTTGGTCAATGGACTGTATGTATGCCCCCCCCCCAGAACTCCATAGCCTTTGTTCCGTCTCTGTCTCCCTCACTTCACTGTTACCTTCTTCATTTTTTTCCCTCATTTCATTTACCGTCAAAGCTTCAGACCAGTTGGGGCTTCAAAGCAGGAACAGGACTCAGAACGCCCCCCCTCAATCCCACTACACCCCCCCCCCCCTCCAATCCAAACATTTCACTTGGAAATACTCGGCATCGTCTGAAATTGGCAGCTGTAACAGTTAAGCCGACGCTTTGGTGGAGAAAACAAAAACAACATAAGCAGGATGTAGAATTAATGAACAGTAACAGAACAAAGGCTGCGTTCACTGACACGTTCTCCTCCGTTTAACGCAGTTTGAAAACCACATCACAATACGAACATGAAAACTAAAAAAAAAAAAAAATCATGGCCTGTAAACGGGTAAAAAGTACAAAAATAAGAATGTTTAACTCATTATTGGGTTCAAATGTGGGATTTCCAGTCCAATTATCTGACAGCGCTGGAAGAAAATGACGCTGATCTAGTTGAATTCAAATAAGAAAATATGATCGGAGGATTAGAGAACAATATAATTCTTCTAACATGATAATGAAGATATTAACTCTCATTCCATAAATTCCATAAATAAATAAATAAGTGACCTAGCACAAAATATAATAATGTAATGCAGTGTGTACTATGTTGTTTAGTTTTTGTTTTTTTTAGTTTAGTTTATTTCGAATATGCAGCAAGACAAAGAAATCTGACTTAGTCCTTAGAAATTAAACAGAGAGTAAGAAGTCATGGAAAACAAAACAAAACAAAACAAAAAACACTCAAACATACATATATACATGACTTCATTTGCACATTTGAAAAGTCGTGTCTAGTGTCATTTTTTTGTGAAATGTTCACCCTTATCTCCGTTACAACTTCCTGTTAAACCAGACTCATGAAATGCAGTCAGATGACACTGTAAGACCGGGTACTTTGAGTTCACTTAAAAAATCTGAGGTAACCCCGTTGCCTTAAAAAATGTAAGTAATGAGTAATGAAAACCTGCGTGGATTGAACTTAAATGCTTGATTTGAATGGAATTACTATTTTAAGTCCAACACAGTAAATGCAGAGTTAATTTAACTGTCAGTTACTTTGTAGAATCATTAGACTTAATATCATCAGTTCATTGGACTCATTTCCAAGTAGATTTCAATTAAAAGCTTTTGCAATGTAAATGGCTTTGTTTAATTATAATATAATTATAATTATTAATATATTATAGCGTGGATGGAAGTTAGACAGAAACTTAGCTCAATGTAATTTGCCAGTACAGGAAGTGCTTTTAATTTGGCAAGGCATAAAAATGTACATAAACAAGAACATACAAAGATGAACAGGAAAGCCACTGTTGGGCCTATGGCTTATGGAGCCGATCTGGGGCCATAAGTTTTGTATATGAAAAAATAAAGTTTGAAACTGAAAATTAAAAGATTTGAAAGCGGAAAAAAAAAGATCTGAAAGTGAAAAAATGAGATTTGAAACCATAAAAAATAAGATCTGAATCTGAAAAGATAAAACATGCAACTAAAAAAATAAAATAAAACCTCAACTATTAAAATATATATGAAAGTGAAAAATGAAAATAAATAATTTATTCAAAAGAATTAGTGAAGTGAATCAAAATTTTATTTAACCTGAAAAAACTTTTCATACACTTATTTTTAATTTGAATACATTGTTGTACTTTTCAAATTTCAAGATCAAAACTTAAATTTTCAGTTTCAAATTTAATTTTTCATATATAAAACTTAAGGCCCTAAATCAGCTCCATACAGCTGGGACTCATGGTGCAGCTGTACAACAATACAAAAACAAACACAAACAGGCCAATAAACACTGACACACACACATTCAGTCCAAATGAACACTAACAGCACAACCCACTGAGGCCCTGCACAGAAAAACAACACATTTACAACAACATGAACAATACCCACAATGCAATGCACAGATAAAAAGGTGTGGTCAGGACTAAAACTGAGTGATTTAAATCCATTCAACTGAAACTGTTTCATAGTTTCGACTTCCAACTACAAATGAGTAGAATATACTGAACATTTTATAGTAGTGGAATCAAACTGAAATCATTTAAGTCCACTGGAATTAAAGCATTTTAGTAAAATACAAAGTCCAGGCTTAAAACCCAGACCCAGTCCAGAGGCCGCCCCCCCTCTGCCCCAGTACTCTGCCCCCACCCCCCGCCCCAGTCCCTCTGTGGGTCTGTTCCTGTGTTCTACTGCCCAGTTCCTCTACAGTTCCTGTGTTCTACTGCTCAGTTCCTCTACAGTTCCTGTGTTCTACTGCTCAGTTCCTCTACAGTTCCTGTGTTCTACTGCCCAGTTCCTCTACAGTTCCTGTGTTCTACTGCTCAGTTCCTCTACAGTTCCTGTGTTCTACTGCTCAGTTCCTCTACAGTTCCTGTGTTCTACTCCACAGTTCCTCTACAGTTCCTGTGTTCTACTGCTCAGTTCCTCTACAGTTCCTGTGTTCTACTGCTCAGTTCCTCTACAGTTCCTGTGTTCTACTGCTCAGTTCCTCTACAGTTCCTGTGTTCTACTGCCCAGTTCCTCTACAGTTCCTGTGTTCTACTGCCCAGTTCCTCTACAGTTCCTGTGTTCTACTGCTCAGTTCCTCTACAGTTCCTGTGTTCTACTCCACAGTTCCTCTACAGTTCCTGTGTTCTACTGCCCAGTTCCTCTACAGTTCCTGTGTTCTACTGCTCAGTTCCTCTACAGTTCCTGTGTTCTACTGCTCAGTTCCTCTACAGTTCCTGTGTTCTACTCCACAGTTCCTCTCTCTCCTTCATTCTCATTCCTCCCTCATCCTCAGTAGATTTACGCAGACACGGCCCACAGCTGTCGTAGTCCTGCCACACCTAAAGAGAAATAGCCGCAGGAGTTGTGCCATCCAACATCTACTCTGGGAGGTTCCAGACGCCGGCGCCACACAAGCTGTTTACTAATCAAGATTTACGCCGTTTGTTTGTATATATCAATAAATCACTTCTGAGCGCGTGCGGACGACCATGAATCTAAAGCAGGACTGGAACTCTAATTGCCTCCCACAGGGACGGAGCAAATCTATTCCACAGTTCCATCTCCCAGGGTTTAAGATTAGACTGTAGGGAACCGATGCTTTGGGTTCTAATGGATGTGGAACAGTCACTTCCGCAGAAATGTTCGTTTTAGGAGGAGTTGATAAGCACGATGAGTGACGTATGAACGGAATGTTCCAGTCCTGGTCCTGTTCTGTGTTCCAGTCCTGGTTCTGTTCTGTGTTCCAGTCCTGGTCCTGTTCTGTGTTCCAGTCCTGGTCCTGTTCTGTGTTCCAGTCCTGGTTCTGTTCTGTGTTCCAGTCCTGGTTCTGTTCTGTGTTCCAGTCCTGGTTCTATTCTGTGTTCTGTTCTATGTTCCAGTCCTGGTTCTGTTCTATGTTCCAATCCTGGTTCTATTCTATGTTCTGTTCTATGTTCCAGTCCTGGTTCTGTTCTGTGTTCCAGTCCTGGTTCTGTTCTATGTCCCAGTCCTGGTTCTGTTCTATGTTCCAGTCCTGGTTCTGTTCTGTGTTCCAGTCCTGGTTCTGTTCTATGTTCCAGTCCTGGTTCTGTTCTATGTTCTATTCTATGTTCCAGTCCTGGTTCTGTTCTGTGTTCCAGTCCTGGTTCTATTCTATGTTCCAGTCCTGGTTCTGTTCTATGTTCCGGTTCTGGATGCAGATCAATCTTACTTTAGAAGTGGGCGGGACTTTGACTGGAGGAGACCTCAACTCATCCAATCACAGTCTATATCTGACTTCTATCAGTGACCAATAGGAACTAGACTGATATCTGGAACCACTGACATGTTCTAAACCATCAACAGACGGACCAGGAGAAGGAAAGGAACAGGGAGAATATATATTTTAAAAATTTATCAAAAACTCAAAAAGTTCTATTTCTCCAAACTGTGAATAAACTTTGTAGACTTTGTCCCAAAGAAGAAGCAGATAAAATTAGAAATGAATCTGACAAGTAATTTCGGAGAAGAACATGTTTGAAGAAATTGCTAATGAACATGCTAATGAAAATGTGTAAAAAAAAAAAAAAAAAAAAAAAAGTTAATTTCTGGAAACTGTGAATGAACTTTGTTAACATTTTCCAAAGAAAAAACAGATAAAACCAGAATTGAATCCAGAAACCAGGAAATCTAGAGAAGAAGATCTGGACACTGGAGACTTTGAGTTTGACCCTTCAAGGTCACTCAAGGTCAAAGGTCATGGACCCAAATGACAGTCCATATATGACTTCTATCAGCTGAGACCAACTGTGGACCTCATAAAAACTAAAGGTTGTAAATAATAATAATAATAATAATAATAATAATTATAATTATAATTATAATTATAATTATAATAATAATACATCAGTTTTATATAGCACTTTTCTAAGTACTCAAATACGCTTTACAATAAACAGCCAAGGGACAAACACACAGCAAACAGGTAAACAGATATGAAGTTAATATAAATATCAATCAAAGAATAAATACAGAGACAAATACAGACAAAAGAAAACACAAGAGAAGGTAGAAGAGTGTGGATGAGGTGGAACAGGCAGTCCTTTTACAAATGATGATCTGAAGAGGTGGGATCTGAGTCGGCTTTGGAATGAGGTGAGTGTGTCGGAGTTCCAGATGTGAAGGGGGAGGGAGTTCCAGAGGGTTGGGGCGGCCACAGCAGAAGCTCTGACACCCAGGGTACGGAACTTAGTCTGGGTGATGGGGGTGAGAAGGTTAGCATCAGCGGAGCGGAGGCGGCGAGTAGGGGAGTGGGGGTGCAGTAGATCAGTCAGGTAAGAGAGGGATGATCAGTCCTTTCATGTGTTTGGAGGTTTTAGTTTCAGATTCAGAGCTGCTTTACTGCGTCTGATTGAAAACTCTGATCTGTTGCTTTGCTTCAAACACAACAATAACACAGAGGAGGTCACAGACGTGAGTTTCAAACATAAAACACCACTGACTGTTTGTGGTGCAAATGGAAAATCCAGAACCACATTAACATTCTGTGTTCTTCAACTACAGAACCGATCCTACGTTCTCTAGTTCAGTTTGGACTGAGTCACATGTTCATTGAATGGTGGACCGTTAATGATGGGGGACCGTTAACGATGGGGGGCCGTTAACGATGGAGGACCGTTACCGATGGAGGACCGTTACCGATGGAGGACCATTAACGATGGAGGACAGTTTGTGTCTCATTTTGTTCATGTTACTTATTTTGTCGATTTATTCTTTTTTTATATTTTATTGATCATTTCAGCTGTGTTTGGTCATTTTGTTGCTTATTTGATCCTTTTTTTAACTTTACTTTGGTAAATTTTGTGCTTATTTTTCCTCATCATTTATCATTTGTAGGTTTTTTTTATTTGTTTTTGTTCATTTTATTTCTTCATATATGTAAAAAGTGTCCTCTGACCCACTTCAGCTCCACTGGTAGAACCTGAACTAACATGTGTTTGTCATCCTGCTCTATGTTCTCTATGTTCTGTACATTCTAAAGGCCTCAGGGGCAGCGCCTCCTTTACAGCTGGAACAATCTGCTCCTCTGCACCCTCCACTCTGGAGCCCATCCTCCTCCAGAACTACACCCAAGGGGGGGTGGGGGGTGGGTACATGGCCACCGGCGGCCCAGCTCCGTCTGCTGTCGCAGCGCTAACATCTAAACCAGGATTATTTACAGCCTCCACCACATGTTTACACTTGACTGGGTTTGTGCTGCTCGGAGCATCAGCGGCGTCCGAAGATTTAGCCTCAGAAGTAACGAAGAAGAGTGGAGAAAACAGAGCTTGGACACTTCCACTGGAAAAAAAAAAAATAGACCAAATATGGACCTCCCTCTGGGTTCTTGAGGCCAGTAGTTCCAAACATAGAGTGTAACATTGTCTGGCCGTCTATTTGTGCTGATCTACCAACTCCAGCTCTAAGTTGATCAGATATGGTCATCTTTCCACTGATCCAGTGTATTTCCTGTATTAGTGGCATTTCTGTTGTAAATTCTGTTTTCTTTGGGGGGTACTCCGCTGTAAAAAATTGATTTCAGGGTGCACTCTACTGTAAAAAGTGTATTTCAGAGGGTACTCCGCTGTAAAATGTCTATTTCAGTTGGTACTGGATAAAAAAAGTCTATTTCAGGGGGTACTTCGCTGTAAAAAGTCTATTTCAGAGGGTACTCCGCTTTAAAAAGTCTATTTCAGGGGGTACTCCACTGTAAAATGTCTATTTCAGTTGGTACTGGATAAAAACGTCTATTTCAAGGGATACTCAAAAGGATTCAAAGGATTTAAAGGAGTTTTATTTGTCATTCCATCACAAAGAAGAGAATGAAACTGGTTTCTGAGGACCTGTATTTGCCATATCAATAAAGTAAATAACTAATAAATAAATGAATACATTAAAATCGATTAAAACTAAGGCTAATTTAAAATAAGTAAAATATAGGTCTAAAATTAAACTTTAAAATATCTACATAAAAATAATAACACCTGTTTACAACCTAACCTAGCCTATACACAGTAGACGTTGAAGTCCAGTGCCAACAGCAGAGTGCAGTGCACAGAGCAGTGCAGTCAGGTGCAGTTAGGTGTTTGTGGATCCGTCCCCCTGAGTGAGAGGGTTCAGAGCAGTTCCTGAGTTCTACAGCCTCACCGCTGTTGGAAAGAAGCTGGTTTTCAGTCTGGTGGTCCTGCTCTGGATGCTCCGCAGCCTTCTTCCTGAGGGAAGAGGGACAAAAAGTGCGTATGCAGGGTGGGTGAGATCTTTCATGATGCAGTTGGCCCTCTTTCTGCACCTGGAGATGTAAATGTCCGTGGTGGTGGGGAGGCTGACCCTCTGTGCATCCTTCACCAGCCTGTGCAGCCTTCCTCTGTGCCACAGAGCAGCTGCCATACCACAGTGTGATGCAGGAGGTGAGGACACTTTCCACCACACACCTGTAGAAGGAGGACAAGACCCATCCTCCCAGTCCGACCCGCCGCAGTCTTCTAAGGAAGTATAAGCGCTGGTGAGCCTTCCTAACCAGGTCTGAGGTGTTGTGGCTCCAGGTAAGGTCCTCACTGAGGTGGACCCCCAGGTACCTGACACTGGGGACCACTTCCACAGCTGCTCCTCTGATGTGCAGGGGAGGGGGACAGTGTCTGCTCCTCCTAAAGTCCACAATCATCTCCTTTGTCTTTTTCATGTTGATGCAGAGGTTGTTGTCAGTGCACCAGCGCTCCACATGTTCCACCTCCTCTCTGTATTCAGATTCATCAGTATTGGTGATGCATCCAACCACTGTCCGCAAACTTTACGATATGACAGCTTGGATGTTTGGTGGAGCAGTCATACGTCAGCAGGGTGAACAGCAGGGGGGTCAGCACACAGCCCCGAGGGGAGCCAGTGCTGAGGGTGATGGGGGAGGAGGAGGTGTCATGGATACGGACAGTCTGTGGTCTATTGGTGAGAAAGTCTAACACCCAGTTGCAGAGGGTCAGTCCAAGACTGTGGAGCTTCTGCACCAGGGTGTGTGGGGTGATGGTATTGAATGCAGAAGTGAAGTCAATGAAGAGCAGGCGCACATACGTGTCCTTTGTCTCCAGGTGGGTTAGGGCTGTGTGGACCACTGATGCGATGGTGTCGTCAGTGGAGCGGTTCTGCCAGTAAGCATACTGGTGAGGGTCCACAGTGACAGAGATGGAGTCTTTGATCTGGGCCATGATGAGCCTCTTGAAGCACTTGGTGATAATAGGGGTGGGGCCACAGGCCGATAGTCCCTCAGGCCCGTCACTGCGGAGCTTTTGGAGATGGGGATGATGATAGATGTTTTCATGCAGGTTGGAACAGCTGCCTGAGAGAGGGAGATGTTCTAAATGTCTGTTAGTGCTTCTGACAGCTGAGAAGCACAGTCTGAGGACCCTCCCCTGGATGTTATCTGGGCCAGCAGCTTTGTGAGGGTTAATCCTTAGCAGGGACCGCTCCACCTCAGCAGTTGTCACCCTAAGGGGTGTCTCCTCTGGTCATGTGGTAAGTCTACTGCCGGGAGAGGTGGCTGAGACCTCCAACCTGGCAAAGAAGCTGTTTAGTGCATAAGGAAGGGTGGGGTCTCTCGGACTCTTTGCATTTTTGCTGGTGTAATCCGTAATGCACTTGATGCCCTTCCACATGCTCTGGGGGTCATTGGTGGGAAAATGTCCCCGGATTTTCCGAGCATATGTGTCGTTGGCCCTCCTGATGCCTTTGGTCAGCTGTCTTCTGGCCTCCGAGAGCTGCTGCCTCACCCCATCTGAAGGCTGCATCCCTGGCTCTCAGCAGAGACCTGACCTCTGCGCTGAACCAGGGTTTTTGGTTTGGGTAAATGGTGATTGTTTTGGTGGTGGTGATGTCTGCAATGCACTTGGAGATGAAACTGAGGGTGGTCCTCCTCTAGATCCACCTGTCCGTCATGTGCAGCAGCCTCTCAGAACACCCGCCAATCAGTGAACTGGAAGCAGTCCTGCAGTATGTAGGCAGCATCCCGGGGCCACACGGTGACAGTCCTCTGCTCTGGTTTGCTCTGTTTTAGCCGGGGACGGTAAGCAGGGGTCAGCTGGATGGAGATGTGGTCTGAGAGGCCGGGGTGAGGACGGGGCATGGCTCTGTACGCACCACGTATGTTTGTGTACACCCAGTCTAATGTGTTCTCTCCCTGTGTTGGTAAACTGACATGCTGATAAAACCCAGTCTGTCAGATTTATGTGATTAAAGTCCCCTAAAACCACGTAAAAGGCATCCAGTTGCTTGTTTTGTAGTGAGCTAATGTTGTCATTAGGGATGGGAATCGTTAAGAATTTTACAATTCCGATTCCATTATCGATATTGCTTATCAATCCGATTCCTTATCGATTCTCATTGGGTGAGGGAATAAAAGAGTACGAACAGGTGTGTCTGTATTAACTGTCTTTTATATTTCCACCTCTGCACAGAAAATATAACATATACAGTATGTACAAATAATAATTACGGATGACGCCAGGCCAGTTCAGGGGGTGGGGGGGGTGGGGGGTGCAGTGAACGTGAAACTAAAGACGCTTTTCTAATTCCTCTATTGCCGCATTTCTACTTCATGGAACCAGTTCGACTCGGCTCGGCTTGTCTCCCATTGTCATGCACCCCATTTCCTTTCCCTTCTTACCTTCAGAAACTCGTATTTAAGGAGTTACGATGTTTGTTGCCCACACCGGAACCGGCCCGGTGTTCATTCTGCCACTACATTCACAAGTGCTGCTAAGTAGCGAATCAAATACGTGACATTCCTGTAAATGAATCACATGCTGTGGACAAATGTTTGAGGATAGTGGAGGGATTCCACCCTTTAGAAGAAATGGAAACTTTACAAGTGTTCCAAGTAAGTGGACCTGGTGTCGTCTGTTTAGACCGTTTCTGCCTCAACACCATGTTGGCTACGTTCTGACCAAAACAATGCAGCGTACGTGTGATGTCATCGTGCATGCACAACGAAGGTGGAATCGATAAGCAGAATCGTTAAGCAGGCAGGCAAACGATTCCAAGGAATCGAGCTACTCTCGATTCCCATCCCTAGTTGTCATGTAGCTCCTTTAGCGCGTTGCTACTGTTCGCATCCGGTGGAACGTAAACAACCATGACAAGCACTGCCGTGAATTCAGGAGGCAAGTAATGTGGCCGACATTTAACAGTCAAAAACTCTATTTCTTTGGAGCAGTGGCTGGTCACCAGTTTGCAGTTTGTGCACCAGCCTGTGTTTATGTACATACAGAGTCCGCCTCCACGACTTTTCCCTGATAACCGGCTTCGGTCCGCTCGGAAGAGACGCAGTCCGTCGATCTGGAAGGCTGTATCTGGCATGCTGTCATTCAACCAGGTTTCCGTAAGACAAAGTACTGCGCAGTTCCTCATCTCCAGATAAACCCCAAGCCTCAGACGAAGTCAGTCCATCTTGTTGTTCAGGGCGCGGATGTTTGCCAGGAAAAGAGTCAGGATCGGTGGCTTGCTAGCCTTTAGCTTCGCTAGCAAGCCGGCTCACTTGCCCCTCTTCTGTCTCCATGCACAGTACTTCCTGTTGCCACTTAGCCTCCGTGCTAAGCTATGCCAGCCCGTTGTCCTTAGGAGCGGCAGTCTCCCTAGTGTAGCTTTGAGCAGTTATAACTGAGACGTCTCAGATGTTCAAGAGTACGGCCGGGCTGTACTTCTTGTGTGTCCTATGTGTTAATTCAGTCGAAAACACACAGTTTATCGGCATAATACTAGGAGCTCGAGAAGCTGCTGCACTGCTGCGTGCCGCCATCTTGGCACAGGGGGACAACAGAGATCCACTGTAAAAAGTCTATTTCAGAGGGTACTCCACTGTAAAAAGTTGGAGAACTACTGGTGTAGACATTCATCAATATGTACTGTCAAGAATAAATAAATAAATAAACAGTTGTAAATATCCTTGTGTGTGGTTTATTTGTATATTTTCCTGCATTAACCCACTCACTGTTGTCTGTCCCTTATCATTATTATTATTATTATTATTATTATTGTTGTTGTTGTTGTTGTTGTTGTTGTTGTTGTTGTTAATAAACCTTTATTTAATCAGGACAAAGCTCATTGAGGTTAAAAATCTCTTTTTCCAGCGTGTCCTGGAACAGACAGCAGCAGAAGTTACACGAAATCCAGCCACATCTGTACATCCACACTGAAATATAGTTACACAACAAAAGTCAGAACTAAAACCAAACTGAAAACTGAGAAGAACACAGACATAAAACATCACCATTATTTGAAAAGGTACTAAAAGTATAACAACAGTGTTCCTTAAAAGCATCTCAAAGCCCAAACCCAAATCTGACACGTAGGCATAAATGTCATTTTGTACTGTAATGTAAGGATTTGTACTGTACTGTCCTTTAAGTGGTAAAGGGTTATTTCAGTCTTTGACATGGACTATACTGTAGTGTATTGAACTGGACTGTCCTGCTCTGTACTGCACTTATTACACTGTATTATTCCCTCCTCCAGGAGGTATTGTGATCATTTTGCTTTGTGTGTTTGTTTGTTAGCAACTTTACAGGAAAACTCTTCCACCCATCTTTCCCAAATCTTCCCCACAGATAGGCCTAGGCCCTGGGACCAACCCATTAAATTCTGGGCCCAGTAGGCCAAAGTTCAAGGTCACAGCAAGGTCACAAAATCTACCATTTTCCTATCTGTCATCATTGAGCAATTTTCTAAAATTCATAAAAAATTCAAAACGACTCCGATTAGCCTCCAGTTTGATCCACCTGTAGCTTAGAACAATATCTTGTATCTGGAACTAAATTGTCCACATCCACTGTGGAATGTGGACTCTGTGGACATCTACATTTAACATTGAAAATCCCATTTACCACATTTTTCATTATAACTCGACAAATATTGATTGGAATTGAATATAATTGGACATACACATGACTGGTACCAAGCTTCAACTTTTTCTGCTGTATGGAACAACCTGGAAACTGTTGAATTTAAACAGAAATAGTCGATCCACACATGCACACTGTTCGGGGTGCTTGGCGGAGGTGTGCATTCTCTGAACACTTGTTTTGTTTGGTTTGGTTTTGCACAGATCTCTGTTATTTATTAAGTGAGGACTGCGGATGAAAATTAGCATTGGTGCTAACTCTGGCATATTTACATGTTTGTACTGAAATGGAATGTACAAATGTGTTCTCTAATGTACACT